>NW_027505435.1:0-195293 GCF_021521415.1 Bidens hawaiensis | reverse complement strand
AATCCTTTGCAAAGTGACCAAATTCCTGACAGTTATAGCACTTGAATTTTACCTTATCAAAGCCAATCCTCTTATTCAATGTTGGCAGTCCTTCCCCGTCCTTTGCATATACTTCTTAACCTTCCTCACAATCATAGCCATGTTCCAATTCAAGTTCATCAAATCTAGATCATCTAGGTCAATCTGGTCATAGTCTTCATCAATTAGTTCACTTGTAGCAATCTTGCTACCCACCAATTGTTCGTAAGATCTCATGAATGCACACATGAAGGCAAATTGTTGTTCTGCCTCCTTCATGTTAACGTTTGGTGTTGGTGAATTGTGAGAACTAGCAGCAGCAGATGAAGAACCCGATCCAGAAGCCATGAAACATACATTAGGACCAGAACTGCCACTTTGAGGAATTTCCTGATTAGCTTGGGTATAAAATGCATTTTTTGGGACAGAATTGATGCTCAAAGGAAGTGATCTGCCACACAAAGTTGGGTCTTGGTTACATTTTGAAGAACCTTGACAATTCAGATCATATTCTCTTTCTTCTAGCTTAACAAAATCCATAGCAGTGAGATTTTCATTCTTGAAGAAACCATTCTCCTTGAGAATTAGCAAGAAGGTAGAATATGAAAAAGGTAGTGCATTCTTCAATGTATCTATTTTATCATACTCACTTGGCTCCATCTTCAAATTGGTCATCTCAGCAATCAAATGACAAAAACGAGTCAACATTTCTTCCATAGTTTCCCATTTCAACAGGCTAAAGTTTCTGAACTGAAACTTAAGCATCGTTTTCTTGCTTTCTTGAGTATTTCCCATACTTCTCAACCTTAGATGTTGGAACAATGCAGCACAGATCTTGATACTGTTGACTTGATGGAAGATGTTTTATGGTAATGCCATGGTTAGAGTAGAATATGCTTTTGTCTTGATTTCAAAAGCTTTCTTCTCATCAATTGAATAATGATCAAAATCTTTTAAAACAAAATTGGTAGTAGCATCACCAACAATCGGAGCTTTATACACAACATCCAAGCTGCGGGCACAGTTAGGATGAACAGATCCCATATGAGCTCAAAACCTGGGTTCCCATTTAGAAAAGTTGCTCAATCTCAGGAGCTTCGGTCACTTGGTATGAGACTCAATCTTAGAATCCATATTCAGCATTTGTTACATCAAGACATTCTGGGAAGTAAGAACGTAAAAATTTTCCATCTTGAAAGTTGAAGGATGAAAAATGTTAATCTTGAAAGTTCAGGGATGAATTTGTCAAACAATGAAAGTTTAAGGGTTACGAATGAGAAAACTTTTAGTACTGAATGAGTCAACATGAATGTCTTTTGATCAAACGAATGTGGAAAATACGAATAAGGTACTTTTCAAACAAATGACTATTAACGAATAAGGAAATTTTATTGCGCAAACAAATGACCTCAGGAACGAATGAGTGCAATGAATAAGGACACAAACGAATGAGGTAGTGTAACGAATGTTGTATGAACGAATGAGTTGTTAAATTGGAATGACAGCTGGTTAAGTTAGTTGCAACTATCAAACAAATGGACAGTCACAGTGTAACGAATGTAGCCAAGAAATGAACGAATAAGCATTCAAACGATCAAACTTTTCCATATTCAAAACCAATTCAAACACACTCCAAACCTTACCAAATCAATTCAAACTCACACAATACTTAACCCAATCACCCAAACCGCAACCAGTACGCTCATCTACTAATTCCGAACACAACCAAAACATTCTAGACCTTAATTATACCACAATTACAGTACAATTTTGACTCCAGATGGTCAAAACTTCAAACAGTTCCCGCTCAATCTGAAACTCATGAATTACTTTGAATTAATACAATTAATTGTCTCTAGATGACCAATAAGCCATCGCGAACAACCCTAGCCTCAAATCAAATCTAATTAACATCATTATAATGAGTAATTGATTGAATTTTAGTTCGAAGTCTTAATACTCAATTTCAATACCATTACGAACAATTAAACGTCAATTGAAGTTTAAATGAATACTACAACGTCTAACCACGAATCAATCAGAATAGTGGCTCTGATGCCACTTGAGAAATCACTAGGTATTGATTCATTACGTTATACTATATGGATCTAGTCTATTGATATGATACGTGATTAGATCTAAGAGGTTACGTTAACTATGTGTGTACGATTGTTTAATTGGGCAGAGTAACTAGGCACAAGATGAATAATCAATAATAGTTATAACTTCGTAATGCTACAGGGGTATATATTGACAAAGATCGTCATTCGTTTGACATGCCTAACGAATGAGCTCTCATTTGTTATTATACTTTAAACTCCATTCGTTCAACTAACGAATCAGCACATTCGTCCTCTCATTTGTTATCAACTTATAACAAATGAGGTTACATTAACGAAATGGGCACATTCATTATTATATGATAACGCAAGGTTAACCCTTTACAACTGAACTAATCTTAATTTGTATTTTATGTATGATACGAAGGTTATTTTTACTAAAATATCAATGGAAATTCACCTAGTAATTTAAAGGATTGTCTCATCTTTAAAGTGAGTTATCTTACAAATATTTATTGTAAACCACTTGCTTACATTAAATGATGTTTTAGTAGAGATCATGAAGTTATGCATATCTCTTTCTTTAGTTATCATGGATTACCATGACTTAAGAATAAGGCGTTAATCCCACATTTAATCACCATAGCAAGCTCACGTCACATGTTACTAACTATTTGTTAAACCAAGTTAAGTGTAGTTTGAACCAAGATGATACACTTTTATCCTTGATCTTCTATCTAATAATATAAAAACCCAAAAGTATTGTATTTTAATTTATGTCTTTAATTTCCTTTTAAAAATTTACTGCGAAACCAAAACCAATATGATATTCACTTCAGTTGAAATAAATACAATGATTTAGTAGTAAAAATAAAAAAAGTGTGTCTGTGGATCGATGCGTGGTTCTTACCTATACTTTACTACATATACGATAAGTAAACTTGCCTATTTGTGTGTGGTTTAGTTAAGATAATAATCATTTTTATAAATTTAAAGCTAGACATAGTTTGAACAAAACCTTTGAAAAACTTAACAAGCTTTATCTACACCGCGCAACGCACCTCATGGACTGAGTCCATCACGTTTGTGGCATCAACGACTCGGTCATATGAGTGAGAAACGTTTGAAGATACTGGAAGAGAAAGGAAAATTCCTAATTTGAAAAAGGTGGAACTTGATACATGGTTCTGTGAACCTTGTGTGCTTGACAAGAAGAAACGGGTCACCTTTGTAAAATCAGGAAAAGCACTTAAAAGCAAAGAAGCTTGAGCTTGTTCATACTGATGTGTATAGGCCAACACCAGTATAATCATTAGGAGGCTGCAACTGCTATGTTACTTTCATTGAAGATGCTACATGGAACCTATGGGGTCTATTTTCTCAAAAGCAAGTTTGAAGTATTTGAGGTTTTCAAGAAATGGAAAGCAGCCGTGGAGACGGAAACGAATCTGAAAGTGAAGTGTTTAAAGTCTGACAATGGCGGGGAGTACATCATCAAGGAATTCGTTAATTACTGTGCTAAGATGGGTATAAAAATGATTAATACCGTTCCTGGCATGCCACTGCAGCATGGAGTAACCAAAAGAATTAATAGGACACTAAATAAAAGAGCTAGGGCAATGAGGTTAAATGTAGGGCTCACAAAGACTTTCTAAGCAGATGCAGTCAACACTGTTGCACATCTTATAAATAGAGGACCGTCAGTTCCTTTGGATTCAGACTTTAAGAGGAAGTATGGAGTGGAAAAGAGGTTAAATTCAAACATCTTAAAGTGTTCGGTTATGATGCTTACATTGGGATAAAAGACACCGAGAGGGACAAGCTTAACCCTAAGGCGAAGAAGTGTACTTTATAGGCTATGGAGACGCCAAGATGGGCTATAGGCTTTGGGATCCAGAGGCCAGAAAAGTATGTTTGGCTCGTGATCCGGTCTTTAATGAAGCAGGACTTTACAATGATAGAAAGTCATTCACACAATAAGTTGATAAAGAACATGTAGAGTTTGAAGATACAAGTGAGAAGGTTGATAGTAGAGTTCAGAAACATCAGAAGAGGTTGAGGAAGAAAATGCAGATGAATTTGAGGATCTCTCTAAAAGTGGGAGTTCAGAGTCTAATACTGAGCAGTCTCCACTAGAACAAGAAATGGTTACACCTCAGCTAAAGGTTAGGAGGTCATCCAGAACCATCAGACCTCCTCAGAGATATTCCCCTTCTGTTAATTACATTCTACTGACAGAGAATGGTGAACCATAGTGTTACTCTGAAGTGATGAGCTTCAAAAGACTCATCCTAGTGGGAGCGAGCTATGAGAGAAGATATGGATTCACTGAACAAGAACAAGACTTGGATTCTTACAAAGCTTCCATCCGGGACAAAAGCTCTTCAGAACCGATGGGTATTCAGGATCAAGGATGAAAGTGATGATACAAAGAGATACAAAGCACAATTGGTAGTGAAAGGGTTCCAACAAAATCATAGGGTTGATTATATGAGATATTACTCCTATGGTAAAAATGACTACACTCAGACTGGTGCTTAGTATCATGGCTGTAGAAAACTTACATCTGGAGCAGCTGGATGTGAAGACAGCTTTTCTACATTGTGACCTTGAGGAGGATATCTACATGGCATAGTCAGAGGGGTTTCAAACAATTGGTAAAGGAAACATGGTGTGCAAGTTAAAGAAGATTCTCTATGGATTGAAGGAGGTGCCTAGGAAGTGGAATATCAAGTTTGATGATTTTATGGGCAGGAATGGATACCAAAGATGTGAGATGGATCACTACTGCTATCTCAAGAAATTTGCTAGTTCCTATATCATTTTACTGTTGTATGTAGATGATATGTTGATTGCTGGTTCAGACATATCAGAGATTAAGAAGTTGAAGCAACATATGCCTGAAGAATTTGAAATGAAATATTTAGGTCCAGCCAAGCAAATTCTTGGCATGAGCATCACCAGAAACAAAGACAGTTCTCTAACTTTATCTCGGGAGAAATACATCTAGAAGATTTTAGAGAAGTTCAACATGAGCGATGAGAAAATTGTTACTCGAATTACACCTATGGGTAGTCATATTAAACTTTCTAAGGATCAGTCTCCTAGTACTAATGGAGAAAAGGCGAGATGCAAGGATTCCTTATGCATCTGTAGTGGGTAGTCTTATGTATGCAACGGTATGCACGAGACCTTATATTGCTCATACGGTGGGGGTTATTAGCAGGTTTATGTCAAATCCAAGGAAAGCACATTGGGAAGCAGTGAAGTGGCTGCTTAGGTACCTAAAGGGAACTTCAAAGATGGTCTTATGCTTTAAAGGCAAAGATGAAATTCTTAAAGGGTTTTCAAATGTTGACTTAGGTGGGTGCAAAGAGACTTATAAGAGTACTACGGGATATGTGTTCACTATGGGGGGACACTACAATCTGTTGGAAATCTAGACTGCAGAAGAGTATCGCACTCTCAACCATAGAAGCTGAATATTTGGCAGCTGCTGACGCAAGCAAGGAGCATGTTTGGTTGAGGACTTTGTTAGAAGAGTTAGGCATGGAATAAGCAGATTATTCGTTGTACTGTGATAATGAAAGTGCTATGAAATTAGCCAAGAATCCTGTGTATCATGGTAAAACGAAGCACATTCATATGCGTTATCATTTCATTTGGGTTTAGTCAGTGATGGGACTATTCGATTGAACAACATTAAGGGAGACAGGAATTCGGCGGATATGTTTACCAAGGTTGTGACCTTGGACAAACTGAAGCTCTGTGTAGCTTCAATTGGTCTCCAGGAATAGTGTTGAGGAGGTGGCGACGAACAGGTGTAAGACATGGCATATATTGAAGACAAAAATTACAGGTACTGGTGTGTTTACAGGTGGATCAGGTGAAGACATTCCAATGCTCCAATTGGGAGATTGTTAGGTTCTATACCGGTGTAGCCCCGGTCCGTCTTGGGTTGGGTAGTTGAAGACTTGAAGGGTTGAATGGGCTAGCCACCCACTCAACTTTAGTGGCCCGTTTTATATTATTTCTTGTAACTTGTGGAGAAAGAAATAAACCTTAGTTAGCCTCCCTATCGTGTAACTTTTTGAGCACCTTAATAAAGGAAGAGACCATGTTCGTTTCCCGTGGACGTAGGTTACCCATCATGACCGAACCATGTAAATCCCGTATTCATCTTTGTTCTTTAGTCTAATACTATAATTGTTCTTGCAAGTGTGTTCATGAAATACCCTACTACCGCCACTAGTTGTTTTGTATGTGAGATAGTATCGCATATCTGTTTTGTGTGAGATTAATTGTGACGTCACCACAAAACCAATTGCATCGTTCTTGGATTAGAAGTGAAAGCCATGATTGATATTGCAAATTGTGATAAAAGGTTTAATCCATCTACGGCTGGAATATTGTCCTGTTGCAACCAATTGTCTTGACTCTTGATCAATAAAGAAGCCGAGTCGGGTTCTTTATTATCTGTTTTAGTTTTCTAGCTAGTTATTGGTTGTTGGTGTAGTTTTACTTCTCGTTTATCCTCTGGGTTTAGTTGGTATTCGTTTTAGAACTCAATTAGAAATACCGCTAAGTTCTTAAGGCTTGAGCTGTTGTATTGCATTGATTTCTGTAGCGCAATCCAACTCCTTCGGCGTCAGCCGCACACACGTAATACATAACCTGCTTATTTCTCACGTTCTACTTTCTCTAATTGCTCATCAAACTTAAAAAAAATGGGATTTTATTGCTATCCTCGTCGTCACCTCAGATTCATATGAAGACAATAAGATTATGTCGGAGCATTGTCAGCCGATGAAAAGGAAAAGAAAAATCTGGTCGTTAATTAAAAATGTTAAAATAAATTGGATGTGGCTCAATGGTAGAGCACTCACTTTACTAGTGAGAGGTAGGGGGTTCAAACCTCACTATCGCCAATTTATATGGGAGATATGAGGGATGACCTTGGCTCTTCGCTGTCATGCCGTTTGGCGGGCGTGGGGGTCGGGTTTTATCCGGGGAATCCCTCAATAGGTGGACCGCTAGAGGCTCCGTCCGTCCGGACTCGTGGCCGGCTCTGGCTACTTTTAACCAATGAGGACCGCGTACAAAACATCTGGCGTTACTTATTTGGTCGTTTCAAAAAAAAAATTATACATGTTAAACACGAGACTGGATAATCTTCGTAGCTTTCTTTATCTATCATATTCTGTGCACCAAATTTATGTTCATTAGGTTTGCATTGAAGTCAACAAAATAAAAAATATCGTCACTGTAAGACACATGGATCACAATACCCACACAGCCATGCACAACAAGTGTCATGAATCATGAGGTGCAACGTAGCTTACTTCACTGTCTTCTTTCATTAATTCTATGCACAATGTTAGTTGTCAGTCTCTTATCTTCAACAGTACATTCTTTTAGGTAAGAGTTCATGTGTATTTTTTATTTTTTAGTAGGGTTTATTTACATTTTAATCTCTAATTTGGTCTCGTAATAAACATGTATGTCTTATAATTAAATGATTGTAGGTTCTAGTCTCATTAAAGATACTAGCAAAGATCCCGCACTTTACGACTGGTGTAAAATTAAACTCGAAACATTAGATATCAATTTAGAAATTTTAAAACTTTTCAAATATTTTACACTACATATAATTAAGTATTTATATTGTATACTATATTAATCAAAATAAATGTAAGGCAACAGTTTAGAACACCTATATTCTATTATATGACATTAGTTTAATTATAAAACTGCAGACCATAAGTTACTTTTTTTCATCACTCAATAAGAAACATACAACTATACAAGTAAGCTCCATAGCAATAGTGACAAATGCATTTTGTAATTATACCGGATGTCAATCAAGAGGCGTATATATACCGACAAGTAAATGGCAATATGATAATTGTCTATCGTTGACCAAATAGGACCAAATTATTTGATGAATATTATTACTCACAGCTTCACAATTTAGTCCGTCATCAAGGTTTGGCTCATTCAGTTAGAAGTCAATGGTTGTGAGATGTGGCTGCCATGCACCCCGATTCAGACATTTATTTTAAGGTTAAAACAGTCACATTAAAACAATATTCAATTAGCAGCTTTCTTAAAATATTTACCGAGAGCTCACCTTTGGAGGGAGTTTGAGAATATCAAGACATATTTGTTCTCCCGTGTTGATATTGGCAGGTACACAGTAGTTCCAAATGTTACATTTCGGGATTGAAACGAATACCAGCAAATTCACACATAATTTACACACAAAACAACAAACAGTTAGGTGGTGTTTGTTTTTGCTTAAAACATCTACAGGAGGCTTATGTCTGCGAGCGCGCAGACATAAGCTTCTGAAGACTGTTTGTATTTTTTTTTAAATAAAATCTACAAACTGCTTTTATGGTCTTAAAAAAGAAGCTATTGTTTAACTTCTTCACACATCTTCACACTTCTTAACATCCTACCAACACCCAATATCTAACACCACCACCCATCATCCGCCACCACCACCACCACCGTCCACCACCACCCACCACCACCCATCGTCCGCCACCACCCACCGTCCACTACCACCACCACCCACCACCACCACCACCATCCACCACCCACCATCACCGTCCATCACCACCACCACCACCACCCACCCGTTGGCCACAACCACCGTCTACTACCTCCACCCTTCCTTCCCTCCTTCCTCATCATCACCCCCACCACCACCATCTCCAACCACCTCCTAACCTTCATCTCCGGCAACTGCCCTAACCTCACCTACCTCATCCTCTCCACCGGCCCTACCTCCCCGTACCAGTTACTCTCACTCTCCACCTCATGTCTTGAAACCTCTTCTTTATCAGTTATCCTCTCTAGAATCAGTCATATGTGATTCTTTGGGTGTTCTTCCCTAATTTGGTTCCTTGACTTTCTTGGTTATAGAACTGAAGTTGGTTTTCTTTTTATGGTTCGGTTGACCTTCTTGGTCATCTAATCGGAGTTTGATTTATGGGGTTTTGAGGCCCGATTATGGTTAGGGGTTTTCGGGGTGTTTTATTGGGAAGAGGTGGTATGACCGGGGCTATTGATGATGGTGTTTGGCCGTGTCCATTTAAAGGTTTCCGCTGTTGCCCGGATGGATCACCGAGGTCCAAGGGGGTGCGATTGGTCGCGCATATTAAGCGACTCCATTTGTCATCGGATGACAAGAAAGCTACCTTGCGGGACGCGGTCTCCACAGATTTGGATTTGTTTGTTTCGGTTGGTGAGGCTTTAAAGGTCTCGTGCCAATGGGGTATGTGGGGTGTGTATGGAGTTACATGCTTTCCGTCGGGGGTGCCATCATGATAGCGGGACAGTCTGGTTCAAGTGGGTCGCGGGAGATGTGGAGGAGTTTATAGTGGGGATTGCTAAGCCGCGTGTCAGGAGGGAAGCTGTCGCGGCGGGAAGGGTGGGATGTAGCCCTCCTTGACCGTGTATTCGCTCTCCCTATCACAACTGTTAAAAGCATTCCTCATAGTTGTCGTATGGCTTTTTCCCAAGCCTTAGGGGTTGCTCTGAGTAAAGTGGCGGCTATGCTAGAGTCTATTGAGGTGTGGGTGAAACTTTTGTTGTTACCACGTTGCGCCTTATGAGTTTTCAGACTGTCTAGTCGGCAGGAACACAGGTCTGGCAATAGGAAGTCTCTACAATGCCATAGTATTCAGCGGGCGCTGGCAGCCTGGGGTGACAGTGACGATTTCTTTGACCTTATATTATCGTTTTTTGACCAACCCTTAGGAGGTGCTTCGGGGGGTGATACGTTTCTCCCCGAGTCTGGCAACTCCAGGTTGTGCGCTAACGTTAAACAATGTTTACGGAAAGTTGCGGATGGGCATTTCACTGCTGCGGTTAAAGTTTTATGCTCTTCATGGGTTGCACCTTTCGGTGAGGATACATTGGACGCGTTGGTGTCTAAGCATCCCATCCTACCCCCTCTGAGAATGCCTGTTTCCTTGCTTTCTGACCCTCCCCTTGTTGTGGATGTTGATAGTGTGCTCGGTTGCATTAAATCTTTCCCTAAAGGGACTTCGTTTGGGCGAAGCAGATTGAGAGCCCAACACATTTTAGATGTGCTGTGTGGATAGGGATCTCCTATTATGGATAGTTTGCTCAAGGCTATTTCTGTGGTTGTTAATTTATTTTTGGGGGGAAGGTGCCCTAGGGTGTTGGCAGAGTTTGTTGTGTCTGCCCCCCTTACGCCATTGCTTAAACCAGACAATGGGATTAGACCTATTGCCGTATGGGCCATTTAGTGAAGATTGGTCTCTAAGGTGGCTATGAGGGGTGTCGAGAAGGAGATTGCTAAATACCTCTATGATTTCAGTTTGGGTGGGAGTCCCTAGTGAGGCAGAGGCCGTGCTTCATAGCGCGAATAGGTTTTTAAATCAGTTTCACTCGGATGGGTCATTGGCTATGCAACTGTTGATTTCTCTGATGCCTTCAACTTAGTCGATAGGACGGCCCTTCTACATGAGGTACATAGTCGATGTCCTTCTATTTCCTTATGGGTGGATTTTTTATATGGGCAATCGGCTAGGTTATTTGTGGGGGATGCTTACATTAGGTCCACCACTAGGGTTCAGACGGGGGACCCTCTTGGGCCTCTTCTCTTTGCCTTAGTTTTGCATCCTCTTGTTCACAGAATCAGAGATTGTTGCAAGCTTCTTTTCCATGCTTGGTACTTGGATGATGGTACGATTATCGGGGACACTAAAGAGGTGGCTAATGCATTAGATATTATCAGGGCCGAGGGCCCTCGGTTGGGTTTTGAATTAAACGTTAAGAAAACAAAATTATTTTGGCCAACGTGCAATGGGGAAAAGGTGTAGGATGGGTTGTTCCCTTGCGGGATTGGAAGGCCAGTGCTTGGTGTGAAACTCCTTGGTGGCGCTGTAAGTCAGGATGTGGGGTTTATCAGTAGTTTGGCTGTGAAAAGGACATCTAGTGCTGTGGAATTGATGAGTTGTCTCCTAAGGCTTCGGGACCCTCAATGCGAGCTTCTTTTGCTTCGCTCATGTATGGGGGTCACAAAGCTGTTGTTTGGCCTAAGAACATACCAACCTATGTATATGGAGGAAACTGTTTCTGTTTTTGATAATGGCCTTTGGGGGGCGATTGAGAACATCGTGGTTTGTCGGGGGCTGTTCTTCGGGGATTTCCAATGGAGGTTGGCATCACTTCCGACCCGTTTGGGGGGGTGGGTGGGTTGGGTTTATGTTTGGCCAGGGATGTATCTACATATGCTTTTGTGGCTCCGAGAGCACAATCATGGAGTTTGCATGACAACATTCTTCGGGGATGTGGTATTGATGGGTTGAACACTGATTATGGATGTGCGATGGATTGTTTACGTACTTCACTTCCCGATTTTGATCTTAGCGGGTTCTCTAATAAGGACACCCCCCCTAAAGCCCAACATGCTTTGGCGAGTGCCTTATTTAGTGGAATCGTCCAGAGTTAAAAGCGAAGTTTGATCTATCTCCTCACCAAAAAGCGGTGTTTGAATGCCTTCGAGCTACTCGGGCTCAGGATTTTCTAACGGTCATCCCTATTGAAGGATTAGGCCAACACATATCGGGGTTGGAGTACCGGGCTATCCTTAAGTACCGGCTAATGATCCCTATGTTTCCGATTGATGAGCCTTGCCAACTTTGCCGCAAAGTCTGTTTGGATTCCTTTGGAGACCATGCGGTGCATTGCAAAGAATTGCTTGGTTTAAAATACAGACATGATTTGGTTAGGGATGTTCTGTGCGATGTTCTTAAATGGGCAGGGATCTCTGCTAAAAAGGAGGCCCTCTTACAGATCCGCTCGGAGGGAGGTCCACGTTACGACCAGCTGATATTCTTGTGTTTGGGTGGGCAGGGGGAAACACGCTTGTGTGGACCTTACAGGAGTGTCTCCTTTTGTTAGGCTCAGGGACGGCAAATTTATTGTGGGTCAGGCTGCTTTGAAGGCCGAATCGGGCAAAGTTGTCAAACACGAGAAAGCCTGTTAAGAAAATCAACATGTGTTTCTCCCTTTTGCTTTTGATACATTTGGGTTTCTGGCCCCGGAGGCTATGAATTTTCTAAACAGGGTTCAGCTTGTCGTACATGGTATTTTTTCGTCTCCTACGACCCAACGCTTTGTTTTTAGTAGAATTGGTTTTGCTATTCAAAAGGGGGTTGCGACGCAGCTTGTTGTCCGTTTGCCTGCCACTTTATTGTAATCGTTTTGATTTTAATGAGAAATAGCAGACTGGGTTTCAAAAAATAATAATAATAATAATAATAATAATTGAAAGGCTTGACTCGAAAAATTTGGGAAAAAGGTTTCATGTACCACTGCTTGGTTCTAAAAACTTGAAAATTTGGGAAGAAAAAATGGTTCCCATGCATGATGGTATATTCTATCCTTCTTTCTCCAAGGACTAAGCATATCCCAAGCCTTCTCAATCTTAATTTCCTCTTAACAGCATCAAAGTCAAATATATGGGTCAAACGTAGACCAAACAATATTGTTAACCAACAAAGCAAGAGCAAAATTCCTATCTTCAATGGAGGAAGTAAATAATAAAACTTTGATGGTTCTATGAGATATATGAAAACAAATGATGACTACTCAACGTTTTTTAGTTGCCTAATTTCACCAAATTCCCAAATTGCCCATCCCATGAGTCCCTATTGATTAATACACTCAAAGATGAAAATAAAGCGACAAACTCATTTATAATGATTCAGGGATTCCCAAACCAATGTCGGGTTCTAGAAAATGCAAATTTTGGGGTGGAAGTTTATAAGCATTGGTTCGGGTCTCCCTTATCTCTCCTGATAACAAGCGAATTTCATGCTTGTAAACTCCAATAGATCCCTTCACAAACGCAAAAATGGTCAAAAGGTGTTAAAAATGAAACGTGGCATGTGATCATCAAAATCAAAAGGGTAAAGTGTTCTAACTTCAATGTTCGAGTGAGCTGACTACCCGCGGATCTATTTCTCTACTTATTGAGAACCAGCATTATAACTACAACTTTATGGCTAACCTCCAGCCATCAACAACCTATATTCCCAATGCTCCAACCCAATAGCATTAAAGGGGCTAAAAGGGGACCATTCTCTTTAATATTTAGATCAAGAACCCAACAGCTAGCACACACACACACACATTTAATGGATGATCTAAAAGAGAAAAATAAATGATGGTAAATGCCCAAATCAGAGGACTTAAAGTTCCCGATGACCACCCTTCTCTTTATAATTCTCCTTCGTATAGTAGTTATGCTTTAATTTTGCAATTTTATGTATATCTAGCTATGAGGAAAACTGTGAATTTAAAAAAAAAATTTCCAAACATGGTGTTTTCTTATGCAAAATATTTAGTTTGAACCTCACATGGATACACAACGTGTTCAAGTATCTGCTGCTCGTTAGACATAGTGGTGGTGTTTTTTTTTTCTAATTCAGCTATCTTTTTTTATTAGAATTTGTGATGAAATATCAATTAATTAATCATACCCAGTAGATCCCACTCATAGCAAAGCTACTAGTAGGGTCTCGGGAGAGTAGGATGTAGGCAAACCTTACCTCTATCCCTAATGATAGAGAGGCTGCTTCCAAAGATACATCCGGCTCCACACCAAGCTGAAAAAGTATTTACATCAATAAGAGAAGATTTTTAATCCCCTCATCCCAGGCTACTCTGGCTTTACAATTTCTACTAGTGTACATAAGAAAAGAATAATGAACAATATTCTTGAAAATCACTCAACGTCTAACCTTGTTTGGCTAAAAAACAATCATATTTCTCAATATCCAAAGAGTCCACCAAGTTGTAAGGCAAACCACTTCAATTAACACTTTTGTTTCAACCTAATACGAGAACATGACTAATTGATTTCCATTTGTAACAGTGACCAAGAACATGACTAATTGAACTGTGTTTTAATTTTTATTTTTATGTTGTCGTTTAATATATAAACCAAAAGTTTGCAACAAACACTGGATTTTCGGTTGAATTTGGTAGCAATGATTATGTTTTATATTTGTAAAAAGAAAATTATAATTTGTGCCCCTATGTTATATGGGTGGGACACTAAACAGGTTTCATTTTCAAATTGAGTGACCTGTGACATCGTATGTTTCTGACGGGTTTTTTTTTTTTTTTTTTTGCCACTCAGTCTGTTGGCCTCCAAATTTTCCATCCACTCAAAGGGTAATATCCTACATTCATCCTTCAAGAACTCTAACAAATTCTCAAGAACTCCGGCAAAGCAACACCACCATCTCCATCACGTGAATATTGAGTCTCATAACCACCGGTGTAAACAAGCATCATCTTTAAAGTAAAAAATGATTGTTAGTTTGTTGTTTGGTTGCATAATAATCAAACAGCTTATTTACCTTGCATAGCCAATTGCATAAAGTGATTACTTGAATAATAATCGAACAGCTCCGAACAAAACAGCTGTTTAGTCCCCCCCCCCAAAAAAAACAAAAGAAAAAAACATTTGGGGCCAAGTAAAAGACAAACTACGAAGTGTGTTTTCGTCGGTCACTTAGTAGAAGAAGCGTGGCACCAAATTGGTCGAGACGAGTATTTTAGGAAAAGAAAATTGCCAGGATGCCTATTTTATTGAACAACCTGTAAGGGGCGGGTATTTTGAAAAAAGAAATTGCATGGACGAATATTTTGTAAAATTTTATTTTTTAATATTATTATAAATAATTTGAATCATAACTAGTGTTGGACTCGGTATGCCCAAGACACATATTATTATGGGATATAAATATTGGACTAACCTGCTCTCAAATATTACTACATGGAATCCTTGTGATTGATCATAAGTAAATTTGAGTAAAGGCGAATATCATAGTATCCTCCGACCTGATATGCGTATTGGGTCTTGATATTCACCGAATATTGTACTTGACTTAGTTCTTCGATGCTCTGAAACATGACAGTACATAAGTCTAAGATCAGGTATAGTTCAAGGTGATTGTGAGAGACGTATGTAGTCAAGAGGGGATTTGTCCCTCTTATTGGTTGAGAGTAAGATGTCTAAGGCCTGCTAAGTTAAATCAACGGAGAATGATCACTCTGTGTCTCTGGATTTGACAAGATATCTGAGGCAAAAGGATAAATGATAGATTCATCTAAATCATTTCAAGTAAGGGACTTGAAGGGGATGATATTATTGAATGGCACTTCGTCTTGCGTATTAGGGGTAGTAAACCGTAGTTAGGCGGTATTTGCTACTTGCATCAATCTTCTATGTATCTTGTGCAAGTGGGAGATTGTTGGACTCGGTATGCCCAAGACACATATTATTATTGATGTGGCTAGTACGTCATGATCCAAGTCGGGTCATACCCAATAACAAGCTAGACAAACACGAATAATATTTGTTTATATATGATATGATCATAACAAATAAATACTAACACTTGAGTTATTTAGAAAGGGGTTTCTAAATACATTGTACTTGTGAAATAAATAAATCATATGGATGATTTATATTTTGAGAGAAAGCATTCCATATTGTTAATTAAGATGGTTAAGTAACAATATATTAAGCATGTTACCTATAATGTGTCATTGTGTATAACACAAAGCATTGTTTTGTAATAATAAGTAGATTAGATGCATTTCTTTTACTAAAAAAAATGTATTATGATATATTTTTGTAATAGAAGATGTAAGGAAGGAAGCCCAAATAAAGTGGATGGAGACCACAAGACGGGGGTGAACACTTAAAGCATTTGGATGCGGGATCAAGTTGGAGTTCACCGACACAAGCACATCTCATTTTGAGTCCCTTAGGAGAGACCTTTTGACACACTTGTCTTTGGTCAACAAGTGTAGTCAACATTAGAAGGCTATGGTTATGAACTTGTGGTTGTATGTTTTATGCTTGCATGGTTGATTTACTTTTGTTTGTGTTATTGCAATGTGGTTTGCTAACAACTTAAAATCAACAACTAGCATAAAATTGGTTCCGTAGAAATCGTTAGGTGATAAAATAGGTTTTATTAAAGGCTAATGATTTCATAATAAAATGGGTTTTATTAATAGGAACTTTGAAAATGAGTTTTTCAACTAAGTACCATACATTTGAATGCATGCGAATGGAAGGTACATAAAAAGGTTTTCCAATCTAGAATTTAGAAAACTAAAATCACTTTTATAAAATAAGTTGAACACCATCCTTTTATATAACACTCGAATCACTTGGGAACTCGATGTGGGATAAAGGTCACCTAACCGCATTGGAGGAAACTTGTGAGTTTGAGATGGGTTTGCCATATTTGTGGGATAAAGGTCACCTAACCGCTTGTATGTGTAAACTCACATGTGTGTATAAGTAGGACGACTTAAATTGGAAACCATGTAAATAGGGTCACCGAAGCATGGTGTACAACGGTGTTGATGGGATTAAACATGCCGACTAAACAGAAGATGTTTAACCGATCCCATAAAACTAGAAGTTGCAAAGGGTTGCAATCGTCAAACGTTTACTACCTTGTTAATTTAAAGAGTAGGATAAAGGTCACCTAACTACAATTTGAATGTAACGTTGAGTTCTAGATTTTAATCATTAATTGTCTTGGACACATAAAGGGTATTAACGATTAAAATTATTGATATCGAAAATACTAAAATTGAGCTTTGTTATATTTGTAGATGGCCGCAATCAACAATCCACCTAACGTTATTATTCCACCTGTTAATAACCTATCACTAAGATCTATTCTTGATAAGGATCGTCTAAACTATACCAACTTTATGGATTGGTATCGAAACTTGAGAATCGTTCTCAAGCAAGAAAAGAAATACTACGTAATAGACAAGCCTATTCCCGATGAACCTAGTGTTGACGATGTCCAAGACCATAATGATTGGGTTAAGCACAATGAGGATTCGGTGCAAGTTTCTTGCCTCATGTTGGGAACTATGATTCTCGAGATTCAAAAGGATTTTGAACTTCATGGGGCATACGACATGATCACCCAACTTAAGAAAATGTCCTTACACAAGCTAGGGTGGAACGCTTCGAAACGGTTCGAGCGCTTCATGCATGTCGTATGGAAGAAACCCAATCGGTCTCATCTTATGTGCTTAAGATGAAAAGCCACATTGATCATCTCGAGCGCCTTAATTGTCCCGTCTTAAAGGAGTTAGCCACGGATTTGATCCTAAATGGGCTAACCAAGAAATTTGAGACTTTTGTAATGAATTACAATATGAATGGATGGGACAAGAGCATTGGTGAGCTTCACGCAATGCTTAAGACAGCCGAGACGGTAATAGGTAAAAAGGTTTTACCCGTTCTCACAATCAATGAGGGAGGCAATAGGAAGAGGCATCACCCGGAACCCAAGGCAAAGGTTGCCAAAGGCAAGGGACAACACGTGGGTAAGTTCAAGGGAAAGGCTAAAGTGGAACCACCCAAACCAAAGAAGCTAAAAGTTAGCTTGGAGGATCCATGCTTTGGATGTGGGAGATTGGGCATTGGATGAGGAATTGTCTAACCCCGTCTCAAAGAGTTAAAAGCTAAGAGGGATGCGGGGCAAACCTCGGGTACAACTTTCATGATTCATGTTGATCTTAATATTATTTCCTCTAACACATGGGTATTGGATACCGGATGTGGAACTCATATTTGCAATTTATTGCAGGGGTTCAAAGGAAATGAAGGATTTAAGAAAGGAGATACTAGTTTCTTTATGGGCAACGGAGCAAAGGTTGTTGTCGAAGCCCGAGGAGACTACACATTAAAGCTTCCAAATAGTTTGGAAGTTATTTTGAAAGACATTTTGTATGCTCCTAGTTTAACTAGGAACATTATCTCCGTTTCTTTATTAAGACAATGTGGTTTTGATTTAATGTTTGTGGACAATGGTATTTGTGTTTTCATGAATAATGTCTTTTATTTTAAAGCGATGCCATCTAATGGCATTTATGATTTAGTTCATGATAACACATCCTTTGATAACATGTTGTACCAATCAAGCACCAAGAAACTCAAAATGGATTTGAGTAAGACTTATCTTTGGCATTGTCGCCTTGGTCATATAAACAAAGATCACATACATATACTTCAAAAGAATGGTCTTTTGGAATCAAGTGAAGATGATTCATTTGATAAGTGTGAGTCTTGTTTACTTGGAAAGATGACTGAGGACCCCTTTAGTGGAACAAATGAAGGGGCAAAAGAGTTGTTGGGCATCATACATTCGGATGTATGTGGTCCTTTTAAGGCAATGGCAAGGAATTGTGAAAGATACTTCATTACCTTTATCGACGATTATAGTCGTTATGGATATGTGTACTTGTTAAGACACAAAGATGAAGCTTTTGAAATGTTCAAAATCTTCCAAAATGAAGTACAAAATCAACTCGATAAAACCATCAAAGTACTTCGTTCGGATAGAGGAGGTGAATACCTAAGTGATGCTTTCCGAGATCATCTTAAGAGTTGTGGGATCATCTCACAACTTACTCCACCTAGAACACCACAACACAATGGTGTGTCCGAAAGAAGGAATCGAACTCTATTGGATATGGTTCTATCTATGACGGCTAGAAGCACATTGCCTCTATCATTTTGGGGTTTCACTTTGCTCTCCGCGGCCCGTATTCTAAATATGGCCCCAACCAAGAAAGTTGTCACACCCAGCTCAGGGCCTGGGCGTGACAACCCAATGTTGGTACTTGTTTTGTAATTACATCAGAGTTAAAGGTTGTAAAGCGGAAGACTTTTAATAAAATATTATTATATTCAAATCACAGGGTTTGAAACACCCGTTAAGTTATACAAAAGTGTTTGTATATTAAAACCATGATTATTTTAATATTAAAACATCATTTGAGCCATCAGATCGTCTAACGGCTATCCTCTGTTTCCAAACACCTATCCTTCATTACCTGTAAAACAGTTATAAAAAAAAATACGTCAGCAACACATGCTAGTGAACACGCTGACTCAAAATATTTAAGTTGCTTAATTATCCCCTCGAGGATCTTGTGACCCGGCCCATCGTGGCTTAGGAAACAACCAAGTTAAATATACTATTATAAACCTCTAGTTATACTTGAAACCTCTCAGCGATACCGCAGCATCAAGGTCTTGGCAACTATTCAATATACACGAGATAATCCCCTCTCGGACATTACTTGGGTCCGGCCCAACGTGGCTGAGGCATTAGCAAATGTGGTGCAGTGTGTTCACCGTCTGCCCACATATGTAAGGATCCAAACAAACGTATACAATAGCCTGAGGGCCAGTATTACTTTTGTTTATAAAGTTTTAGGGATATAATCCCATACGAACATTAAAGACTTTGTTTTATAAAAAGTTGGACGTATTCACCTTTCTTCTTGGTTGGTGTTTCTCACCAATTTGTCTCGTTACCTCGGACCTATAGTACGAGAATAACTTTTTATAAGTACTAGATCAACGATCTAGCTTTAGACCTTTAGTCTGATTGCATAGCCTTTACCTTGACATAAGGACCTCTAGTCCTTTAAGGACCTCTAGTCCTTTCTTGTTAATCACATATAAACCTTTGTTTCTTTTTCGTGAAGAAACATATATATTTCAACTTTCTTCTATAAAAATACAAAATCTTTATATAAAATAAAGATGTATTATTTTATCTATAATCTTGACTTTATAAAATCTTATTTCCACTTTATAAAATCAAGGTACGGGCTATATCCCTAACTAGGGTCTAAGCCATTTATATTATAATAATCGGGCAGAACCCCTACCTTGAATGGCTTATTTATAGAAATGCTTGTGCTTTACTTGAACAGCACTTTTACTTGAAGGTAAGTCGAGAGGGTATTTAAATAGGGTTATGGCACACATTTCGAGGTAAGGCTTGTCGGGATATCGCCATCTCGAGTCGTGGCACGTATATCGAGACAATGTGTAATTGGAAGTGTGAGTTGGATGGTGAGGACCACCCCCCATGGCCGGCCTATTTATAGAAATTTTTGTGCAACTTCGCGTATCGCGAAGCAGCTTCGCGTATCACGAAGCTGCACTAGCTTCGCTGAGTCGCCGCGTAGGCTTGCCACGTGTCGTTCCTGTCTCCCCACGTGTACTGCATCTTCGCGTATCGCGAAGATGCACAACTTGGATTCTTCGCGTATCACGAAGATGCAAAATTTTGAATCTGTTCATTTTTAGTCCCTGGTCTTTTGGTAACTTGCCATATCTTGATATTATCATCATCCAAAAATACAAAGGCGGCTCTTAAGCGGCTCGCAGCGATGCGAGCGTGCGAAGTGCGCCATCATAGCGTCATATTGCGCCCATCTCCCTTCACCCGTGCCCGTGCGCGTGCGCGTCGGGTGCTTCGCACCCTCCGCTAGGACTAGGGAGAGTGGTTGGCCACTTAAGAACATTTCCATGAAATGTTCTCTCCTTATAAAGTGCTTTATTTTTCTTTCTTTCTTCGATGTGGGATGGAGTCTCCTTACTACATTACTTAACATAAACTACTTCCATTCTTTGTCTTATTTTTCTCTTTACATTTGCCATGAATATTTTTAGTCCTTAAGTTTTATTAATTTGTCAAATTTGAACCAAAATTTTTGTGATGTTACAAAACTGGACAAAACACCTTTTGAAATATGGAATGGAAGGGCTCCATCATTATCATATTTAAAGGTATGGGGTTATGAGGCTTATATCAAGAACAACACCCAAAACAAACTTGAAAGTCAATCCACTAAGTGTATCTTTGTAGGATATCCCAAGGAATCTATGGGATATTATTTATACAACCCAACCGAGCAAAAGGTGTTCGTTGCTCGTAAGGCCGAGTTCATGGAAACTAAGTTCCTTATGGAAGGTGCTAGTAGAACGGTGGAACTCAAGGAGGATCGAGAACCACAAGACGATACATGTTTGGTTGATACTAGCAATCAACAAGAGGTTGTTGAGAATGATCAAATGGTTGATCAAAACACACAAAACGTTCGCAAATCTGGTAGAATTAGTCATCTACCCAAAAGATATGGATTTTTCATGGCTGGATGCTATATGGTAGATTTGGATGAACCCACCACATACCGTGATGCAATGTCACAATCCGATTGTGACAAATGGCTTGAAGCCATGAACATTGAGATGCAATCAATGCATGACAACCAAGTATGGGATTTGGTTGTACCACCTCTTAATTCCAAACCGGTTGGAAGTAAGTGGGTTTTCAAGAAGAAAACCGATATGCATGGAAACTTGGATACTTATAAAGCAAGACTTGTAGCAAAAAATATCCAAATAGCTAAAGTCTATTAGGATATTTTTTGCCATAGCCGCACATAATGACTATGAGATATGGCAAATGGATGTCAAAACCGCTTTTCTAAATGGGTATCTTGAGGAAGATGTCTATATGGTTCAACCCGAAGGTTTTGTCGATCCACAACATCCTAAAAAAGTATGCAAGTTAAAGAAATCAATCTATGGATTGAAACAAGCATCTAGAAGTTGGAATCACCGTTTTGATGAAGAAGTTAAGAAATTTGGATTCATCAAGAATGGTTATGAAGCTTGTGTGTATAAGAAAGCTTGTGGGAGCAATATTACCTTCTTAGTATTGTATGTTGATGACATACTACTATTTGGGAATGACATTCCAACCATGGAAGGTGTAAAAGCATGGCTTGGAAGTTGTTTTTCTATCAAGGATCTTGGTGAAGCTGCCTATATTTTGGGAATAAAGATCTATCGGGATATATCAAGGCGGTTGATAGGTTTAAACCAAAGTGCATACATTGACAAAATCTTGAAGAGGTTCAAGATGGAGAACTCTATGAAAGGTTTGGTACCTATTCAAAGAGGAACGATATTGAGTGCATCTCAATGTCCAAGCTCAAAGGATGAGCAAGAGAAAATGAATGGAATCCTATATGCATCGGCTATTGGATCCATCATGTATGCAATGGTATGCACTAGACCGGATGTGTCATGCGCTTTAAGCATGACAAGTAGATTCCAACATAATCCGGGAAGTTGCCATTGGATGGCGGTTAAGAGTATATTGAAATACCTTAAAAGGACTAAGGACATGTTTCTACTATACAGTTCGGGTGAGGAGGAACTCGTTGTAAAGGGTTACACGGATGCGAGTTTCCAAACCGATCGAGATGATTCTCGATCACAATCGGGATATGTTTTCATTATGAATGGTGGGGCAGTCTCTTGGAAGAGCTCGAAACAAGATGTGGTAGCTTTGTCCACAACGGAATCGGAAAACATCGCCGCCTCATTGGCAGCTCAAGAAGCTGGGTGGATTAGAAAATTCATTTCCGACTTAGGGGTGGTCCGTACCATTCAGGACCCTCTAGAGATCTTTTGTGACAACGATGGTGCGATTGCTCAAATCAAAGAACCTCGTGCACATCAAAAGACGAGGCACATTAAGCGGAGGTTCAACTACATAAGGGATGAAATTGAAAAGGGAAAGATATGTATTCGCAAAGTTCACACCAATCAAAACATTGCGGATCCACTCACGAAGCTCCTTGAAAGGCCAAAGCATGAGGGTCATACTTGTGCCTTAGGACTTCGATATTCTAGTGATTGGCTATGATGGAATTTTGTATTTGGATATCGGAACAATTGTTATTTTGACTCATTCATATGATTATAGTTTATGATTATGACATTTTGAGTTATGTTCCATTTTAGCATATTTAAATCCATGAATAAGTTACTTATTCTGAACGTCCGTAGTCGCTCATATTTGTAGGAGCAAATATGAAGGTAAGACTATTATGAACTTGGATTGGTGGATATTCATAAGGTAAGAATATAGAGCAAGGGTTGCTGCCAAGGTTCATAGATATTTATGGGATGTAAATATTGGACTGACCCGCTCTCAAATATTACTACATGGAATCCTTGTGATTGATCATAAGTAAATTTGAGTAAAGGCGAATATCATAGTATCCTCCGACTTGAGATACATATTGGGTCTTGATATTCACCGAATATTGTACTTTGACTTAGTTCTTCGCTGCTCTAAAACATGACATTACATATGTCTAAGATCAGGTATAGTACAAGGTGATTGTGAGAGACGTATGTAGTCAAGAGGGGATTTGTCCCTCTTATTCGTTGAGAGTAAGATGTCTAAGGCCTGCTAAGTTAAATCAACAGAGAATGATCACTCTGTGTCTCTGGATTTGACATGACATCTGTGGCAAAAGGATAAATGATAGATTCACCTAAATCATTTCAAGTAAGGGACTTGAAGGGGATGATATTATTGAATGGCACTTTGTCATGCGTATTAGGGGTAGTAAACCGTAATTAGGCGGTATTTGCTACTTGCATTAATCTTCTATGTATCTTGTGCAAGTGGGAGATTGTTGGACTCCGTATGCCCAAGACACATATTATTATTGATGTGGCTAGTACGTCATGATCCAAGTCGGGTCATACCCAAGAACAAGCTAGACAAACACGAATAATATTTGTTTATATATGATATGATCATAACAAATAAATACTAATACTTGAGTTATTTAGAAAGGGGTTTCTAAATACGTTGTACTTGTGAAATAAATAAATCATATATATGATTTATATTTTGAGAGAAAGCAATCCATATTGTTACTTAAGATGGTTAAGTAACAATATATTAAGCATGTTACCTAGAATGTGTCATTGTGTATAACACAAAGCATTGTTTTATAACATAATGTATATTTTATTATTATTTAAAACATAGTGGGTGCATGCAAGTCTTCCTATTGGGCACTTGGGTGGTGCCTTGAAGAAAAAAACAAAACTCTTTCTCTTTCACAACATAACACAAGTAACCAAAAACACTCTCTTCTCTTTTTTCTCTCTTATATTTGGCCAAAAACAAAAACAAGGAAGAAGGAGAAGAAATTTCAAGTGTAAATCCTAGCTAATCAAGGTGAATTGTCGGAGGCTTGGGGTATGCAAGCTTGAGGACCTTCCCTTTGAAGTTCTTGCCTTCCAACCATCCTCTCCTTCACCCGAATTTGATTCTCTTGAAAGGTATCCTTACATGCATGGACTTATAGTGACATGAATGTGTTTGATAGTATGTATTTCGTATATGGATCCGGGATTGGGTTTTGCATGTGTAAAATTGCTTTTATACATATCAAATTAACAAGATTTAAAACTAATTTCCGCCGCATTTTTTATAAAATTGGGATTTTATGACTTTGATAATCTTGTTAAAACCCAACAATTAGTTTTCTTTATTACTTTTAAAATATAAAGTTTTTGTAAAATTCCAAACAAACTGTTGAGACGTGAATTTCATTCAAAATCGATCCGATTCAAATTTATATGGAACGTTTCATATTCCTGTTATGCGTTTCATGCCAATTTCTATTCTGATAACGGTTTCGCGTTCGGCCTCAGTTATGCTGGTAACAAGTCTGACGCCGTATACATGTTAGATGTGGTTATTCTGGTAATATGTCTTACGTCGGCTTTGAGTCCGAAACGGATTACGTTGGTAACACATTCTGCAACAATTACGCATCAGGTTCCGACTATTCAACTCACAATGGTAACTACTACGCGTTCAGTGATGATTAATGAGTTTCGTCGATTATTCGTTCATTGGCGTTTACAAGTCCGACATGGGCGGATTTAGAGCTTGGCCATAGTGGGCCAGTGCCCACCGTCTGTCGGCTGGAGTTCCATGTTTGTAGGTACAAATTAGTATATGCCGAGTCAATAATGTTGGAAAAAACCTATATAATGTGGCCTCATTACCATTTAAATAATTATGATTAGTCAAGTAACCTAATTAGACCCATAAGATATATGGGCTATTTGATGGATATACCCATATATATATATATATATATATATATATGGGTTTCCCTTAGATGTCACATAAGGATAATAGAGAATTAAAAACACACACCATTAACTTTCTCTCTAAGATCTCCATCAATCAGTGACATCATAATGGAACTGAATCAGGAATCATCATGGCATCGTCTTCCTTCTCTAAGATCTTGTATCATACAAGTAAGTTCTATTATTATGATGTCTAATTTCTTATTTGTGAATGAATTAGCATACTAGGGTTATGATTTGCCCATATCTCAAGGATATAATCAACATGTGGTATCAGGGCTTATGTTGATTATATCATTCAATTTATTAAAAATTTAATTTGTTTGAATCGGATCTATTGATAATTTTATGCCATTGAAATCGAGTTGTGAATTACAATGATTGCAATTAAATTATTATTGTCTTCGTTTTCAATCCATAAAATCCCACCGCCATCGTAAAAAGCAAGTCACTAATTTTAATTATTCCAAGGATCCAAGACTCGTGTCAAAATCAATTCTTTTAATCCCAAGCATACTATTAATTTTCGCTTGTCATGACCCTAACGAATATTAATGATTTTTGTGGCCCATATTATATTATTATTTATGACTTTCAATTAATGAGTGTAAATGAAACAATTTTTTTTACTTACTTTCGTTTTAAGACAAAAATAATCATTAATCATTTAATTTTCACATGTATGGTTATAGTTTCGCTTACCACAGTTTTACAATCCGTTTCATTAATGGTTTTGGGTATTATTACTTTAGCGTGCTATTATTTTAAACTTATGTCTTAAACGAAACTTAAATTTAAACAAAATTTATTTATTTTATTGAAACTTAGTAACTTTCGTTTTAATATTCAAATGGCTTAGTTTCACTTAAATATACGCAACCTTATGGCTTAACTTTTGAGCGACCGAGCTTGCGTGTGACTCAAGATTATGAATAGCCAAAGCTTTCATTTAATCAAACTCATGACTGATCTAATTCTTGTATGCTACAGGCTTTCGGGCAAACGAACTTAAAAATATGCCAATTATTTTGAATATTATTATTTTGCACGTAAACTATTTATGTTTAAAGCCATAACTTTCGCATAAGTTTCGCGCAAGTTAGAACTTTAGTGGTTAACTTTCATAAAGGATTGAGTGATTGAACCAACGAGATATCATTTGATTTGAATTGAAGTTTAATGAAACCATTTTATGGAATTATGTGGATTGTCAAATAAAATAAACCCAATGGCTAATTGTTTGATGAACCCAATGGCTAATTGTTTGATGATACACATAATGAACTATTGACCTAATTTTCATAGGCATTTCATGTCCGCCCAAAGGTGATGTGCTATGTATGTGAGCTCTTATACTTTATTTGCGTGCGTTCATTATATTTGAATTTTGGTCATAGTCAACGCGAAGCCAAAGTTCAAGTAGAACCTTATGCCTTTATGTATGTTCATAATATTTGAATTTTGGTCATAGCCAATGTGAAGCCAAAGCTCAAATAGAACCTTAAGTTAGTCGTTTATGTTAGTGTCATAATTGACTTTAGCTTCAATATATTATTTTGTCTGCTTTGTTGGTTACCCCTAATTTAGTTTAATTAAACTCTTCTATCTAGTATCCACTTTAAGTCTTAGCTTTGTAGTCAAACTTTGCCACTTAGACGAACACATTTAAAATCATTCTTGGAATGATGAATCTTAATTATGTGTGAAGTCAAGACAACCTCATAGCTCTTACAGCTTGAAGAATTGCATATTAGAGATTAGAGAAGAATAAATGGGAGTAGTCAAACATAACGTCTTTTATAAATATCAATAATTCAATCTCAAGTGCTATCAGAGCAAAACTAAGCCATTTAAATATCCTGAACATTCAAAGGGATTTAAATTATATTACCCTTCGTATACAGCTCGCATAATGGAAACTCGTAATGCTGAGTTTCTAGAGAACTCTAAGATTAGTGGGAGCAATGAAAGTAAAGTCTTTGATTTCCAAGAAGTGCAAGAAGAGGGGGGATAGGCTTTTCAACTTTACCTCCTATTACACCTCTTGTACATAACACTGCATCACCTAATGTTTCCTCATAAAATAATGCTTCAAATATTCCTGAGATTTAAGGCACCTCAATCACACAAGAGTAAAACCCTGAACCTATTAACCATCAAGAACCCGAAAATCAACTTAAGGGCCATACAAGTCTAAAAGGCATACTAACTTTGATGCTTATGAAACCTACCTTAATGAAGGTGATTTAAATTTAGGAAAGTGTAATTATCAAACCTCTTATAATGAAGCCATTAGTCGTGATTAGTCTTGTGAATGGAATATATCTACTATTGATAAGCTTGATTCCATGAGTGAGAATAACCTTTGGGAGTTGGTCAAATTACCCGAGGGTATAAAACACGTAGGTTGTAATTGGGTTTACAAAACCAAATTAGTCCCGAATCAAAACGCTGAATATTATAAAGCAAGATTGATTGCTGAAGGCTATACCCAAAAGAGGGTATTATTAGGAAACCTTCTCACCTGTATTATACAAGGTTTCCTTGAGTGTTGGTATGACATTAGTAGCAAATTATGACTTATGGCTACATTAGATTGATATCAAGAATTGCTTTCCTAAATGGTGACTTGCATAAAGACGTGTTCATAACTCAACCTGAGGGATTTAATCCTAGGGGTAAGGAGCATGTAGTCTGTAAGCTAAAGAAATCCAAATACGGGCTAAAATAGATATAACATCAATGGTACTTAAAGTTCGATGAAATTATGAATAATACATGCTTTACGAAAACCAAGTGAATCAATTCACCTACCTCAAAATAAGTGGGGAACATTTTTAATCGTCATTTTGACAGATGATATCTTTCTGGCAAGTAATCGCTTAGATTTATTGCATGGGTCAAAGCGATCATTCTCACATAATTTTGACATGATGGATCTCGAAGAAGCCACTTACGTATTAGGCATCAAAATACATCGAGATCGTATCTATGAGACATTAGGTCTGTCTCAAAAAGGCTTACATTAATCGTGTTCTTGCACGACATAGCATGCAATGTTGCTTTTCATTAGTAGCTCTAGTAATTAATGGAGGTGTTTTCGTTTCATTTTAAATGTCCGAAAACAGAGGCTTAGAATAAGCAAATGAAATTAATACCTTATGGTTTGGTAGTTGGAAGGGTGATGTATACTAAAGTTTGTATTCGTCCAGATATCACATTTATTGTTGGAATGTTTATCGTTATCAATATAATTTTGGCCTAGATAATTGTAAGACCACAAATAAAATATCGCGATATCTATAAAGAATAAAAGAAGCTTGATATGCAAATTATTGATGATTTGGAAGTAATTGACTATTATAATTCTTACTTTGCTGAATGCAAAGAGGATAGGAAATTAAATCATGGGTAACTCTTTATGCTGATAGGCGAACCAATGCCATGGAGGAGTCATAAGTATCAGTTAACAATCTCCATAATGAAGGCAGAATATGTTGCAGTGTACAATGCAGCGTGCCATGGAATGTTGCTAGGAAATTTGATAAGTTGACTCAAAATTGTTTAACTCCATATCACGAAATTGAAGATATACTTTAGTAAGTCAGTTGCCATTAGTTTATCGAACAGTAAATGTTCGAGTGGCGCTGCATTATGTTTTGATGCAAAGTACTTGTTCGTAGTCATACGTGAACGAGAAGAGGAAAATAACCTTTGTATCGAATACATTAACACTATAAATATACTATCAGGATCCGATAACTTAAGGTCTCCCGCCCATAAATATCTGATAACTTATAATGCGTATGGGTATAAGTAGAGACATCGTATAATAGCATATCGTGTGTATGAATTATTATTTTCATGAATGCTTTGTTTTTGTCTATAATAAAGGGGTTATGTGCACATTATGATCTATAGAAAAAACTTATGCAAATTAATTAATTAACTTAAAGGGTTTATTCCAATTATTTGACACTAAGTTTTAAATGTTGTATGTTGAGACTATAGTAAGACTGTTGGGGATCTCGAGTTATTAGCAACTCGAACGATTGTGACTATCTACTATAGTTTTAATGTACAACTTGATGAGCTTGGCCACTAATTTAACAAATTACTCATCATAAATGGCTATTCAGCCAAGTGATAAAATGTTGGAAAAACCCATATAATGTGGCCTCATTACCATTTAAATAATTATGGTTAGTCAAATAACATAATTGGGTCCATAAGATATATTGTCAGGACCGTAAATCTGGTGTAAACCTTGAATAGGTTGACAAGAACACACAGATCTAATAACCCAAAGGCCTATTGAATATTCCGGAGGAATCAGAATATTCAACGGATGGGAATGAAGGTATGAGACAATGAACACGAAACAATAGTAGATAATCAATAAGAACAAAATCAAAGACAAAGATTCACTGTATTTAATATATCATTCAATGAAACAATAAAAGGAATGTCTAGGGTTTCGTAAAGATGGCAGCGGGTGTACGAGGAGACAAAGAATATTCGTTTAAATGTTTTCTCTCTCATATTCTCTTATTATCTGCTTCCTTATAGAAACCTAGGACTCTATTTATAGCCATGACATTCCTTCTTTATTACATAATGAATGACAAAGTAAAATACAAGTGTAATAGTCTTTGAGCATGATATCTATCTTGCTCATGATATCTATCTTGCTCGAGCAGACTTGTTATGTAGTGCATGCTCGATGAGTGACTTCGAGCATACTTTACTTAGAATAGATAGAAATTATTTGTCTCTAGCATGCTTCATCCTTCTTGACTAATTCTTGATTTGCTCGAATTTGTCCCCCGAGCAAGCCTATTCCTCTAGATGTCTTCAATTTTGTCTTGAACTTATCTAGCAATCTTCAGCATGCTTGGATGTGAAGCTTGCTCGGAACTGAACCATGCTCGAAGTCTATACTTTGCAACATACGACATCTTCTTATTGCATCCATGCTCGTCACCAATGTGCTCGGACATCCTGTGCTCGGATCACTTGGCTGAAACATGAATGATCGAGTTGTTTGCTCGATTGGCAATCCATACTCGATAGAAGAAAACTCTTGCTCAGAGAAGTGTAGCTTGCTCGAAGCCTTCAACACTTAGAAGAATATGCTGAAAGACCATGCTCGAGGTAGTAAACCATGCTCGATGATCCAGGCTTGCTCGTTTTAGCTGATTTCTTGAGGAGGTTGAGAAGATTCCAATCTTCCTATGTAGATATCCGACTCAAAAATCTCCCCCTAGATTGGAACAAGCTCAAATGCACCAAAACATACCTGCATACAGTTACACATGTATCAAAATTCTAAGATAGTCGATTTAGGCACAAATATCATTACATTACATAAAGGAATTATGCCATTTAGGCATTACACATTAAATTTAAACATTGTTCAAAATATAAAGTAAAATAGATAAACAAACAAAGCAAAGATAAGCAAAAATAAAATTGATCATCCGTTAGCTCCATCCTGTTATCTTCTACTCGGACTCCTTTCAACAGCTTTCTCTTTCTTAAGTTTCACTAAGGCAGCCTTTTGTTTGAACATATCTAACTCCACTCCATCTTCAGAATCAAGTGGGAACTCTGCATTGATAATACCTTGTAGGTCTTGGATGTGTATGAAGTTTAGATCCTCATCATACTCAACCACTGCAATAGTTCCTCCTGATGCATTTCTTAGTGATATGGAGTCCCTGTTTCGGTTGTAGGTGAGATGGGCTATTCTGCCATTTTGTTGCACTTGATAGTTCGGCTCCATCATCTCCCTTCTCATGGACAAGCACTCTTTCGAAGTTCTCATTTTGCCACTGGAGCTGCTAGCCTGATGAGCTTTGCTTTTCTTGTAGTCCCATAAGGAGAGTTCCAAAGTGTGAACTTCATTTATTCTTTTTCTTCTCCTCACACTTTCAGCTTCACTGTGAGCTTCTCTCCTTCTCTACTTGAGAAATGGGAATCCCTTCTCAGATTGTTTTTTAAAAAACTTTGAGAGATCATTCCTCTGTTGACCTGCAAGTTAACTTCTCTGTTGATTGTCATAAAGGTCAAGCTGAGCCATTTTTTTGCAGTTGATCCCTTGAAAAGTTTCTTAAGTCATCTCTGAAGATTATTAAGCTCTCTTCATTGTCTTCAGTCAACACTCTCAAGATCTTTGATCTTTTGTCAAAGTAAAGATGTGTGGGCAAGTTCAAATTCTTTGAAGGTTTAGACCTCACAATCTCTGACCTTATTGCAGTTCTGCTTGTTCTAATTGGTGGATTCTTCTTTGCTTCCTCTTGTTTTGAGTCTTCAAACCATTTTCTGATGGTTTCATCAGTTTGCATCATTAGTCTTCCCACATTTGCACCTCTTTTACAGAGTATGCTTATCATGTTCGCCCTTTCCTCTTCTTGCTGTTTCAACTTGGCTTCCTGCAATCTTCTTTCAGTTTCAATAAATAGCCTTTGTTCTCTATGATAGACTTCAGGAAATTGATCATGAGGCATTTTATCAAATTCATCTTCGGTCATTCCTTTATCCATCACAATGTCCTTCAATGTTTGTACTCTTTGTGGATCTTCGAACCATTTTGTGACTTCTGCCCTTTTCTTTTCTGCTTCCTGCCTTTCCTTTTCAAGTCTCATTATCAACTCTTCTCTCTTAGGCAATCTTCAGTACATTTCTGATCCTTATGAGAGTCTTTAACCATTTTTACTTTCTTTTTCAATTCTTCAAGAGACAGGTCAATCAAAGAGTTGTAGCTATAACCATGTAATTGCAGAAACTTGATGTCTTTATGTTTATTCTTGAGTGACTCATATTCTCTTACATCTCTGGCTTCTTTTCCTATTCTTCTCTTGCTACTGTCTGATTCTTTTAACACCTTTTCTTCTTTCTCGTTTCTCTTGCTTACTTTCTCAACATAGTTTGCTACATCATCCACCAGAGCATTCTTGTATATTCTTTCAAAAGTGTCAAATGATTGTAAGTTTAGAAAGGCAGGCTTGTGCCCAGCTTTTATCAAGAATTCTCTTTTGGACTCTCTGCTTCTCCAGCCATCAGCCTCTTGTGCAATCCTTTCTTTTGACATCCTCTGAAGGTATTTCACATCATATTTGAGGCTCAGGAGGTAGGCTCTGTCCTCCTTTTCTTTGTCATCATTTTTCTTTGTCCTATCTTCTTCTTCATCAGTTTCCATATGCTAATCCAAGTTGTGAAGGGCTCCGATCATGGGTTCTTCAGTTTGACTTGTCTGAGGCCCTTCAACAACTTTGGGTTGTGTTTCCCTTCTTTTATAAACTTTCGTAGATTTTTGTCTTTTTGATTTGGGGGTCTCAACTTCATATGTTTCTTTTCTCTTCAACGACCCCCTATCTTCAGTTTCTGGCTCTGTTATTATTGGTTCTTCATTCACATTGCCCTATTCATCATTAATGATTTCTTCAATCCTGGGCTCTTTGTTCTGTGGTCATCATCAACAACTTCATGAATGATTGGCTCTGTATTCTCAACTACTTCTTCAACTCTTGGTTCTGGTATGTTATCAGTTTGTGGATTACTGCATCTTTGTTCTATTTCCTTTTGAGCCTTGTTAGTAGCTGACACAACATCAGGAGCATGTCTTTCAGGTTTCTTCAGAATTTCTATAGGAGTTTTCAAAACAACTAACTTAACTGATCTATAGGAAAGTTCTATTGTTTCTTTATCACTTGCTTCTGGATATATTGGAAACAGTCCAAGTTCTTGCCTTTTTGGTAGTTTAGATTCAAGCTCAGGCTCAGACTGTGTAGGCTCGGGCTTATCCATGCTTTGTGCTACTGGAGTCTGTTCTTCAGAATGTTTTCAGCGCCTCCATATCAGCCCCTATGGCCTCATCAGCTACCATTTTCAGCATCTCTTCTTCCTCTTCCTTCTTCTTCATCTCAATCAATGCCTCCAGCACTTCTTGAGGAACTTCTTCTTCATCTTCTCCAACCATCACACTATCTTTCTCTTGATTTATCAGTTTGATCACAGTTTGAACAGACTCTACTTCAGTAATGTCTGGATCCACCACATCATCCCTTTGAAGTATTTCATCTCCAGATTGCATTATGTGTGCAGATTTTGGGATGTAAATCTTCATCAATTAGTGCAATCCCTTTTCCTTTCAGTTTCCTTTTTACAATCTGCTCATGAGTTTCTTCTTCCCTCTCTGACTCCCCCTCATCCAATGTATCTTCTACATACACTTCATTAATTATCTCAAGAGCATTGGATGTCCCAACCTCAGCTTCTTCACTGGCCTCATTGTATAGTTCATTTAAGCATTTAAGAGCATCTGCTTGTTGAGATATATTCTCCCCCTTTTTTGGTGCATCTGAGGTCTTCTCAACCTCAGCCTGCTCCAGGGTTTGAATCCTGATCAGGGCTTGCTGCAGAGCCTGCTCTAGGGCCATGTTCTTCTGTTCGAGAAAGGCATTTTTCTCTTTCAGCATCAAATTCTCAAGTTTCAAATTGGCATTTTCATCAATGAGAGTGTAAACATTTGGGCTTGAGGACGGTGTCTCCTGAGTGGGTGGAAAATCAGTCTTAGAGAGTGGTTCTGGTGAAGAGGTTTCAGGTGATGGCATAGGATGAGAGACATGTGTATCTTGAATAGGTTCATGAATAGGGGAGGTTGGTGGTGTAGAAATATGTGTTTGGTGAAGATATTGAATAGGTGGTGAAATGGGTTTGTGTTGGGAAGGATGTGTCTAGTATTGGTTCAGGGCCTGAGTATGCTGGTTCAGTGGTGGCAGGAGCAGGTTCAGATCCAAAAGAGTCAGTATCGTGAATATCTTCCACTGGATCCGGTGAGTCTAGTGGTGTGATCCTTTGAATTGTGTCAGTCATTGTTGAGACCACAGTGGCAATAAATGTATCTTCATCTATTTGTTCATTTGCCAGTCCACTAGATCCCACAATAGGTGCATCAACCGGTGTAATAGTGTCAATCATTTGTCTATTGCCACCTTCGGGATTTTCCATATGAATATCTGGTGCAGGGCCTGTAAACTCAACAACCTCATGACCAACAGGTTTATTCACTTCATCAACATGCTCCATAACCTCAACATTCTTAGCCTCAGGTGCAACTGGTTCAACAATTAGCTCATTATTAACACCATTCCCTGATCATTATCATCATCATTTCCTTCATCATTTCACCTACGTCTTCATCATTTTCATCCTCATCTTCACTATGTCCAGGGAGGAGAGGTACATCAATTACTCCTATCTCCGGAACAAGCAACCAAGGTAGAATATCCCATTGTACAGTTTCATTAAATTTTCTTCTCACATCCTTAAGCCTTTGACAAATATTTGGGTCCTGCAGCCTAAGAACTGCTCCTGTCAATGGTAGATTCTGCAGAGACCTATTGATGATTATTTGAAGGAATCTTGGGTACATAAGAAATCTCTGATTCATCCCTTTTTCAGCATTGGACACCAAACCATTAAAAATAAATCTTGAAAAATTGAATGGTTGTTGATAAAAGATGGCTACTGTCATGGTAGCAAGTTCTCTGCTCAACAAAGTCCAAGTTCCTCTCCTTGGAGATAAGGACTGGATAACATGATGTATCGGGAATCTATAGATCAAGGGAAAGTTTCCCTTCTAAAATTGTCCTTCTTTTACACCCCCTTGATATCCCATTGTTTCTTGAAATATTCTCATAAGTCTTGGGACCGAATACAAAGGCAGCACCTCATGATTGTCGTGTAAATGTAGTGCCTCTCTGATTGATGCTCCAGTGACTTCAATATCTTGATTTAGGACAGAGGCTTCAATTCTCTTCCCATTGATGTCATCAATAATAGTAGCAGACCTCCAGAAATCCGTGATGTGATTCCTGTATATGGTTGGGCTCTCTGTCAATGCTATTCGCAAGTTGGAGTTGTTGAGGAAATTGATGATTAACTCCAACTCCCTATTGTCATCATTTACTTCCAACAGAGCGCACATATTATTCCTAGATTCTAACTTCACCGCCATCAGATCTGCAAAATAAGAAAATAATCAGTACCCGTAAATGTACAATTGATAGCGGTGAGTGGTTAAAGAAGAGTAGCGTCTTCAGTAACCTGTTCCGTAGGAGTTTGCGAACCTACACAAAACAAATAGGTCATCAGTAAACATTCAATAGAAACCCTAATTTCGAAACTTGGGGATACGATAACGATAATCGATATCTTACCAAGGTCGAAACAGAGCTAATGGCTATGTTCGAAGAAGTATGCAGCACAAATGGAAAGTCTGAGTTAGCAGGGGCTGCACGAGCAAGAGGGTTTTATGATTAGGTTGAAATAGGCGAAAACATTTCTAAGTTCCCTTTTTATACCAAACGTTTGGTCAGTACAGTCTTGATTTGTCGTCTAGTGCACTATAGTTGTCATTTAATTCAAATTAAATGTACCTCCCTTGCTCGAGCATACAGCCAAATAAACAGTTGTCTCCCATTGCACTCGAAGACTTTTCAAAATTTATGCTCGGCATACTTAAATGGTTATTTATGGTATTGAGCATGAGTATATTCGAGCAAACTATCTTGAGTATACTGGTCTTCGAGCAACTTAAATGTTAATTAAAATGAACCATCACTCATGCTCAAGTGTTCAAATTAAATGTAATTCAGTCTAGCGTGCTCGTGATATGTAGCATGCTCGAAGGTACTTAAAAGCAAGATTTAGTCAATCATGCATACTCGAAACACACTCCATGCATTCAGGCTCAACTCTACTCGAATATACTTAACAGATAATCCTATGAACGTTAATGCTCGTAGAGTATATGCATGCTTGACAACACTTAGAAATCTATCATGACAACCATGTGCTTGTGAAGTATATACATGCTCGAAAACACTTTTGAGAAATTTATCATATCAGAACATATGCTGGTGTATATACATGCTCGAAAACACTTAGGTGATGTATCATGACAAAATGTGTGCTCGTAATGCAACTTGTTATTTCAGTAAATGAGTCTGTGCTCGAATAACTTAGAATATATATCTTTGTGCTCGAAGCACATGAACTATGCTCGAAAGACTTAAATGCAATTACACATCACATCATTGTGCTCGATGAGTAACATAAATAGTGTTAAGCATAGTATCATGCTCGAAAACACTTCAGCTATTTCAGAACTTAGATTTGAAACATACAAACATCTGTCCAACACTTTGGACATGTACACACAAAAACTTTGCTTAAATTATTAAGATTTATCATGGAAGACGTTTTTTAGACTCAAGCTTAAGTTTAAGGTGAATAAGAGATCAAAATTCAGTTGATAGGTCACTTCAAAATAGTTTTATAGAAAGATCTCAACATGGGATCATATTGTTCACTTACTTTCACAACACTTCATGGTCGAACTTATTATGATCTAAGTCAGGTTGACATTAGGTATTGCACTTACCATGATTGTCATAGTTTTCTGTGATATACTTAAGATTCAATTTATGCATAAATATGGAATGGTCAACACTTTGGACTCAGGTTGTCCCTAATCTCTTCTCAAGGCTTATTGAGCTTTCTCCAAGTCACATCAATTTGACTTCAACCCCCTAATGCCTTGGTCAAAATGGTTTTAGAATTTGAGCAGATTTATATAACAAATCAGACTTTAAGGTTGAACGTTGGACTTACATGCCATCTGGACTTACATGCCTTACATTCAGGGTGTTTAGGACTTATATGTATGCCCCACCCCTGTAGTTCCCTTGGATCCCCTTTAAGTCTGAATTTATTTAAAATATGATATTTGTAATACTTGACTTAGGTTTTTTTTTTTGTTAATAATAAGATGGTATGTATAGTTATCCTTTTTATTTCAGCTCGGATAAGAAAGGAAATTTTTTTGGGTGACCAAAACACCAACAGGCTCGTGTATGACTGGATAATTACCTTTATGCCCATCATCCGGAGAGATGTATTAGTGAACATACCTTAATCTTCAAATGTATCACCACATCTGGCTTAGCATGATTATTATATTTGTATCACATAGGCAATTACATTCATGAGAAGATACCATACAAATTGTCAATGACTGAACAGAGACCTTTTAAGCCTATAATCAATGTGTTAGGAGATTAAACAATGTACTATTATTTCCGATAAGGTTGGATATTATCTCCATATGGAAAACATTTTAAGCTTCTACAAAGCTTGTAACTGAATAATCTTATCATTTCTCATATGAGTTCACCAAGAAACTGTTTGCTTAGTTAAAAATCATTTATGTTTTCAAAATTCATTTTCTTTGAAAAATCTATGTTGCACTAGATTTTGAAAGACGTTTTGGCATTTAAGCACATAGAACTTACAAACAGCACTGAAGATTCACACAATTAGCAAACTCATACAGTCTTGAGTAATCTTTTACTCGAGAAAATAGGAATCCTATCGAGCAAACTTCAAATTTATCATTTCAAAGCATGTGCTCAAAGGACTTCATGAAAGTTCAAGACTTGATCATTGTGCTCGAGCAATGGACATTTGTTCGAAAAACTTAGAAAGTTTCCAGTACATATGTCCATGCTCGAACAGCAGAAACATGTCACTTGTGCTCGAAATACTTAAGAGAGTTCTCAAGTAAAATTGTTTGTGCTCGAGGAGTTACAAACATAGTATCAAGCACAGTCTATGCTCGAAGTACTTAAATCACACAGAATATATCGAGTATGCACATATTTAAGTACAAGATGCATGAACATCAAATACATGTTATATTTCACACAAATAATTTACCGATCATGATTCATTCAATCAAAGTAGTCAGTTAAGCATATAGCAACAAATCATTCAATCAATCATAGTGAACAGTCCAGATAGTCAGTAGACATTTCACATAAGCACACAACATCAATCAGATTTCATCAGCAGTTATCATACCTAGGCATTTTAACAGAAAATAAAACCTGGTTTTATCTAAAGGTTTGGTGAATAGGTCAGCCAAATTATCATATGTATCTACCCTTTTCATTTCTATTAAGCCTTTTTCACTACAATCCATGATAAAGTGATGCCTAAATTCAATGTGCTTAGTCTTAGAGTGATGAACAGGATTCTTAACAATAAACATGGCAGCAGTATTATCAATCAAAATATGAGTGATTAAGAAATTCATACCATAATCCAGCAATTGATTTTTGATCCATAGAACCTGTGCATAGCAAGCAGATGCAGCAATGCACTCAGATTCAGCAGTTGAGATGGACACTGTGGTCTGCTTCTTGTGTTGCCAAGACACCAGCCTGTTTCTAAGAAACTAGCATCCTCCTGAAGTTGACTTCCTGCTCATGTTGCAACCATCATAGTCACTATCTGTATAGGCCATCAAGTCAAAAGAGGGGCTCTTTGGGTACCAAATTCCTAAGTTTGGTTTTCCTTTAAGATATCTGAAAATCCTCTTCACTGCCAACATGTGGGAGACTTTGGGATTTGCTTGAAATCTTGCACATACACATACAGCAAACATAATATATGGCCTAGATGCTGTTAGATACATCAATGATCCTATCTTGGCCCTATACTCATGCTGGTCCACTGGCTCCCCATTTTCATCAGGTACCATCTTCTCATGTGTGTCCATTTGTGTAGACACTGTCTTGTAATCCTGGCACTTGAATTTGTTGAGCATTTCTTGAACATACTTTGATTAAGTTATGAAAATACCATCTACCTTCTGCTATACTTGTAGTCCAAGGAAGAAGTTCATTTCTCCCATAGAACTCATTTTGTATTTTGACTTCATCACTTGTTCAAAATCTTTACACATTTGTTCATTTGTTATATGATGTCATCAACACACACTTATACTAGCAGTATATCTTTCTTCCATTTCTTATAAAATAAAGTCTTGTCAATGGCTCCACGGCAGAAGCCATTATCCAACAGGTGGTTTGAAAGCTCATCATACCAAGCTCTAGGAGCTTGATGTTATCCATACAATGCTTTAATTAGCTTGTACACCTTGTTTGGATGGATTGGGTCTTCAAATCCAGGTGGTTGAGTTACATACACTTCTTCATCAATTTTCCCATTCAGAAATGCAGACTTGACATCCAATTGATAGACTTTGATGTTCATGGATGCTGCATATGCTATGAAGATTCTGATGGCTTCTAGTCTTGCAACAGGGGCAAAGACTTCTTCAAACTCTACTCCTTCTTCTTGTAAGCACCCTAGAGCCACCAGCCTTGCTTTGTTCTTGATGACTAACCCTCTTTCATCCTTCTTGTTCCTAAAGACCCACTTGGTGCCAATTGCATATTTTCTTCTAGGTTTGTCAACCAAATCCCAAACATGTAAGTCTCTGAACTGAGCCAACTCCTCCTGCATGGCTTCTTCCCAGCTGTTGTCCTTTAAAACTTGGTTGATATTCTTTGGCTCTACTTGGGATAGAAAATAGGCTAGAGGCAGATGTTTTCCTTTTCAGAAGAACTTCTTGTCATCCTTTCATGCAGGCCACCAATAATGTTCTCAGCAGGATGATTTCTTTCAGTAGAGGTAGTCTGAACAATCTGATGTGCTGTTACTACTATTCAAGATTTTTCATATCCACATCAGCAGTTTCATTTTGAGGCATTTCTTCAGATTCAGTAGTCACTTGGTTTAGAGTATCTGCAGATGAGGATGCTTCATTGGTTCCAATCTGAAGAGAATCAAACAAAGACTGAAATCTGTTTTCAAATTTGTCTGTTTCTTCAAGTTGACTCTACTGTTGACTCTGCAGTGGTTCACTCTCCACTTCACTTGGTCCTTCATTTGATACTTCAACTGCTGCTTCTTGATCATTTATCTCCATTTCATTTGGTCCATGGATGCTTCTTTCAAAGGTGAATCCTTTTTCTTTAGTTGCAACTGATGACCACAGCTTGTCCAAATCAATCTGCTTTTGTTTTCCTTTCTCTTCAATGCTTGTTCTAAACATGCTGCCATCCATGTCTTCATTGTAGATCTTGAATGATTTAATCATCTTTTCCAGGTCAAACAACCATTTTGGTCCATCTACATTGTTAAAGTGATTTTCATTGAAGATTATGTCAGAGGACTCAATGACCACCATGTGCTCTTTAACATACACTCTGTAGGCCTTTGGTTGAGTTGAATATCCAACAAAGAAACATTTCAATGATTTGGACTGAAACTTGTTTAGATAATCCCTTGTGTTCAGCAATGAACATTTACAACCAAAAGGTTTCAAAATCTTCACATAAGGTTTTCTTTTGAAGATAATCTCATATGGAGTCTTGTTGTGAGCTTTGTTCAGAAGAACCTTCTTTTGCACATAGCATGCAGTGTTGATAGCTTCTGCCCAGAAGGTCACTGGTAAGTTTGCATCAGCTATCATGGTCCTTGCAGCTTCAATCAATGTTCTATTTCTTCTTTCTGCAACACCATTCTGCTCAGGAGCTCTTGGAGCACTGTACTATTGAAAGATCCCTTTAGAAGTACAGAATTCTTCCATCAATCCATTCTTAAACTCTGACCCATTATCACTTCTAATCACTTTCAATTCCTTTTCTCCGATTGATTTTCCATTTTCAATACATAGGTCTTGATCAGCTCTGGAGTTTCATCTTTGCTTCCCATGAAAAAGACCCATGTAGACCTTGAAAAATCATCAGTGATAACTAAACAGAATCTCTTCTTACCAATGCTTGGAACACTTACAGAACCAAACAGATCCATATAAAGTGATTCCAACACCTCATCAATTGAATTTATCATTTTGCTCTTTTGAGAGGACTTATGTTGCTTTCCTTTGAGACATGATGAACACTTTTCTTCTAATTTGAATTCTCTGGTAGGAAGTCCCACAACATGTTCACCTTTTACAAGTTTGTTCATGTTTTTGAGATTGACATGGCACATCTTCCTATGCCACAGTCTGGTCTCATTTTCAGTAGCTTTAGAGAAAAAACATGAACCACCTCTTGAGATTGCATTCTTCATTCTTAGCTCATAGAGGTTCCCATTCCTTGGAGCCATCATCATAATCATTTATGGCGGAATGACAAATTCAGGCTTGAGGATTAGGCAATGTTCATTATTGAAGGCAACCTTGTATCCTTTGTCACACACTTGAGAGATGCTGAGTAAATTATATTGTAATCCTTCAACGTGCAGCACATTCTCAAAAGATACTTTGCCATTTGTTAGAGTGCCTCTTCCCACAATATTTCCTCCATTCTCATCACTCCCAAAGGCAACAAGTCCTTCAAACATTCTTTCATAATTAATAAATGCTTCCCTATCACAAGTCATATGCCTGGAACATCCACTGTCCATGTACCATATATCATTTCCAACCAAGGACTGATCCTGTGATGTTGAAGATTCTCCCTTATCCTGCACTTTAGCCATGAATGCAACGTTTTCTTTTTCCATCTCTGCAGCATGGTTGCTCCAGTCAAACTCCCCATCTTGTGGTACTATTGTTTCTGCAACATTTCCTTGATCTCTAGCCTGATTCACAGCATTTGCATTACTTCTGCTTTGAATGCCCTTAATTTGAAGCTGATTGTTTCTTTCTTGTGGCTGAGCTTGGTGTTGTTGGGATCTGTTTTGATTCTGATAGGGATTGTGATTAACCAGCTGATTTCTCTGTTGAGTTCCTTGGTAATTCTAATGCTGGTTCTGATAGAACTGGTTTTGATTCATCTGATTACCAAACTGCTTTGGTTGATTGCATTCCCTTGCAAAGTGCCCCGGTTGCTGGCAATTGTAACAGATAGCTTTAGACTTATCAAATCTAATTCGGTCATTGGGTCCTAAGAAAGATGATCTCCCAATCTTGTTGTATAGTCTTTTGCTTCTGAGTGCCAACATTACAGCCTGCCACTTTATGTCCATATCTTCAAGATCATCCACATCAATCTGTTCAAGGTCTTCTTGCACTATGCTTGTGTTGATCAGATTCTTTGCCACAAAGGCATGGTAGGAATCAGTGAACATAGAAAATAAGGCTTGGTAATATGTTCCATAACTTGGATTTTTTTGTGTGTAGGGAGGGTGTCCACTAGCTGCAGAAGTGGTGTCATCTTCAATCATTTGGACATTAAATCTTGGTTGACTTCCTCCACACATAGAGCTTGTATCAGCTGGTTCCTCCACAATTGGCTGTTGATGAGACTTAAGAGTGAGGTTTCCCATAAGTGCCACTAAGCATTTGTCATTGGGAAGCTGGGCTTCTCTTTTCTTATCATATTTTTTTCTATCATCTCATGCTCAGCAGCCTTTAGAAATGCTATCACATCATCCAACTTGAAGTTGGGAAAATTGGCCTTTTCTTTAATAAATTTGCTAGCTGTGTACCATTCTCCAGACAATGAGGACAGCAGTTTCTTATTCAGCTCAAAATCAGAAATCAGTAAGTCAGTTGTTCTGATTTCATTCACAATGGTCATTAACCTCTGCAACACTGACTTTAGTCGTTCACCTTCTTTAAACTTGAATCAATCCAACTGTTGTTTCAATCTGTCCTTTTTGATGTCTCCGAGCTCTGTGTTACCCTCAAACATGTCAATAATAGCATAATACATCTCCTTAGCATTTTTATGATGGTTGACACTGGTCAATATCTCCCAAGAGAGACCTAGTTTCAACATTCACAGTGCCTTGTCATCTCTTTTCTTCATCTATCTTTCAATGGTGGCACTGTTGTTTGCTGCAAGGGAGGGAATATACTATCTATCTTGGATTGAGTTCCAAATCCCGGGGTCATTATAGTTGACAGCAACTTCAAATAAGACTTTCCATTTGATGAAGTTTTCATGTCCTAGTAATCTTGGAATCTTGTTTGTTGATACCTCTTGATCATCCATCTTCTCAGATTTGAACTTAGACAGACGAAAACTTTGTAAAGCTTCAAACTTTATCTCAAACCTTTAGTCCTGTGGCCTTCAACGAGCTCTCAATGCTCTGATACCTCTTGTCAGAACCGTAAATCTGGTGCAAACCTTGAATAGGTTGACCAGAACACACATATCTAATAACCCAAAGGCCTATTGAATATTCCGGCGGAATCTGTAACGCCCATTAATTTACGGTTTAAAGATTTGTAACGATTCCGGCAAATTCAGGTATACCCTAGCCGGTATATACTATTTACGTGTTATTTAATACTGAATATATGAATTATAATGTGTATATACGAGTATGTATGATTCACGGTACGAATTATACTCGATTATACCGTTAATCGTATTGGAAGTACGGTTAACCGATTGACGGTTATTGAAACCCGAATGAATCGGAGATTACGTTATAGACGAAATATATGATGTTTAGTAATGTTTACGAAGCATTAAAGCTTCGGGATAAGTGAATTATAGCACGGAAAAAGAATTTCGATTTAATGGTACGTCGGTACGTTAAACGAAACCTTTAATACCAAACCAAGCAAGAGATGATCAATCAAGCCGAAAAAGATGTGCAGTTATTAATAATATGATGTTTTAAGTCAATAAATGTCATGGTTTAAGTTTTTAAAGTTTTTAAATCGGTTTTATATAAATTTTATTTTTAAGCCGAAAAACGACCGTTTAGGCCTCGTTTTGAGCGGAATTAAACGTTTAACCGAAAAACGAACTGAACCAGATTATCCACAACATTATCCGGATTACACAATCCCAATGTGTGGCCAAGAATGAAGGTGTGGGCCCCACCCCACACCCTTTAATGTACCGATCGGACCAAGGGGTTTCCCCCTTGGCTTCCATTTTCTTTTTCCTATCATCAAACTCTCAAAATTCTCTCAACATTCTTCAATCTTCATCCAACCTCTTGAGTTTTATCAAGGAAAATCACAAGGTAGTTACATAAATCTTGGTTTTTAATTCCATAATCTTGAGTGATATGCAAGAAAATGAGGTTTCAAGTGAAAAATGGGTGAAAACCCGAGATGAAACCGATTCTTGCGTGATCAAGTGATGTATACAAGTTATACAAGGGATCTTGGTCCAAGAAATGAGTTAAAAGGGTCAAAAACGAATTTTTACGGTTAAAAATCTTTGTTTTGATGTCTTAACCGAAACCATGAAAGAAATGGCTTGATTGTGGGTGTAACTTGCTTGGTGTGGTGTTATTGTGCTTGTAGGTGTTATATCTAGTTGCTAGCAAAGGCTAGAAAGCAAGATCTTTGCGATCTAAAGCTAGAAACACAAGGTAGTTCGGTTTTTTCGTATGATTTATATGATTTGGACAGATTGTGATAGACTTAGAGTTGGGTCATGAAATTTCACAGAGATGATCTAAACATGAAAATATGAGATCTGTGAAAATTTGGTAATTTTTGGATAAAGGATGAATATTTGGTGAATTTAATGCTCGGTTTTGGCTAAAAATGATGAAAAATAGTTAAACATCATGAAAAATTCTGGAAAATTCCAGATAAGTTTTTTATAACATATAAAAGTCACACACAAAATTTCAGATCCGTTGGAGAAGTCTAAGTAGGCTTTTCGGTTAAACGAGTTCTAGGGTTTTCTAGCTCGGTTTTGGTGAAAATGGCATGAAAAATGAGATTTTGGTTCTGGAAAATTACAGGGAACTATGTGGATGGCAGGGGTCATCCCAGAAAAATTTGGGATTTTTCTAAGGTCGTTTGGTATTTTCGATATATTTGGTGTTTAAATGACGTTTAAAAATAGATAAATAAATGTTAAATATAAAAATTAATTCTGGAAATATTTTTATAAAATTCCTTACTGTCAAAAAGTGATTTGTGCAAAATTTCAAGATCCGAGACTAAACGGATAATTATTTGTGCTAAAAAGAACATAAAAACAAACTTTTAAAGCTTAAAACGCGTAAACCGGCAAAGTTCGCCTAAGCGAGCTGACTGGTGTATAAAAACCTTAAAAATGAACTATTTTCATGAAACTAAGTTAATCAAGTAAAAATAAATCATCCGAAAATAATTCGGATGATTTGGGTATTTTTTTCCGAAATAACAGTTTCCGGCACCCTAAAGACGGAAACGGGTCCCGCGGCCAAACGGGGCGTCTAAACCGAGCTCTAAATTCACGGCTTTAACTAAAATATCAGTCAAACACTATTTTCGGGTCGTGTGTGACCAAACTCATTTTTGAAACATAAAAACGGATAACCGTGCTAGGCACGCAAAACGGGGAAAACATAATAATAATAATTTTGACGGATAAACTCTAAGAGATATCACAATCTAAGTCCTGAGAAGTGTTTCGGGGTTAACATTGTCCCCGGATCGTGTACGGTACTGGATTAACAGTGTCCCCAGACGTACCGGTTAACACGAATTTAAGTTATATTAATAGAAATTGTATAGTAACGACTTAGGGATCGTATTACAGATCCGGACCGGTAGCCGTGCACAGTGTTACATATTTGCTCACGAAAAGGTGAGTTTCACGAGCCCCTTTTTACTGAACTGTTTTAAATATTTTCCCGGGGCGGAAAGCATGTTTCTATCAAAATGTTTAAGTACATGCTGATCGCATGGAAATGAATGTATTTATATAATGTTTATTGTACGGGAATCGTACGGTAATGTATTAAGATGGTAATTGTCTGAGTTGTTAACATTGTAAGGCCCGAAACAGTGTTCTGGGTTAACAGTGTCCCCAGAGGTTATTAAATGGGTTTCTGGGTTAACAGTGTCCCCAGAGGGTATTAAATGTGTTTCTGGGTTAACAGTGTCCCCAGAGGTTATTAGATGTGTTTCTGGGTTAACAGTGTCCCCAGAGGTTATTAAATGTGTTTCTGGGTTAACAGTGTCCCCAGAGGTTATTGGATGTGTCTCTGGGTTAACAGAGGTTTCACTTGTGGGCTCAGCATAATTTCATCGCTAATATATGATTACTATAATGATTTGTCATGGTTTATTTAAATTAGTGAAACTCACCAACTATTCGTAGTTGACCCGTTTTCTTTACATGCTTTCTAGGTACTCCCAAACTGGAATAATTGATACGTGCTTGATGATGCGTGCTTTTGTGGAGGCTTAGTGATCTTTATTTTGTATTGAATATGTTAACGTATTATCGGTAAAACTTATGTGTTAACGCCTAGATGATAACGAAACTCGGAACAATGTATTGCGATGTAAATTAATGTAGTGGTGTTTTCTTTATAAGCAATGCTGTTGATATCAGATGCGTCTGTTGCATCCCGTTTACGTTTCCGCTGCGGTTACGGGGTGTTACAAGATTTAAAGTTGTAAAGTATGTATAATTCTCGGGACTTAACCGACACTTCTCGGAATCCTTCTCGTCATCCCGGTACGTTATAACCTTTAACCTTTCAACCAAAATGTTAATTCTTTATAATTGGAGGGACTAGATGTGAAAATTGTTTATAACATAAACAACCTAACCCTAACCCACTCTAAACCTGCGATCGGCAGCTTCCAAGACCTCTCCCCCCTGTGATTTTTCTTTTTCCAGCCAAGGTGTGAGCGTTAAACACCAATTAAAGGTTAGTACTATGATTCCCCAAGTCCTATACACCTTAATTGATCATATTAACGCGTTTATTGGTCGTTAGGGTTGAGTTTTGATGATAACAGTTTGCTGACAGATTCGTATACGTTTGTTGTAGGGTCTGTAACACGATGATAATCCATTTTGTTTTATCTATTCTTGATTCCATGATGTTCTACTTTGAGTCTAGTTTCCAGAAAGGTATAATATGTAATTTTTGGACGAGATTTGAATGGTTTTTATGAATTTATAAATCGAGTGTCAAAACTGATGCGGGATGACGGACTCTGGTCTGTCTTCCCGACATCATAACTCTTTTTCGACAAGTCCAAATTAGTTGATTCCACTTTTGGAACTTAATACTTTGAGTTAAAAATCAAACCCAATTGGAATCGTTTAATTTGGTTCGTTAATGAATTTTATAAAAATAAAACCATTTGGTTGCGCACTGAAATAGCTGCACGTACCTTGCTGTGTTGGAGGAATTTTTATAATTTTTGTGTCCAATATAAAAATATAATAAAAATATTTTTATAAATCTAAGACAATTATTAAGGTCTGGTAAAAATTTAATAATTTATTTCATAGGTTATCCTATGTAATTAAATGCATCTTCGCATGCTAAAATCTACACGTTTTACTCGTTATTGATCGATAAGTTCGTTTTAGGCTTAACCGGTGGATGTTCAATTGTGTTCTTGTCAGGGCTATTTGAAGTGAGTTTTTGCACCACAATCTTCCTAGGTATGTCCCGTATATCATACTTAAAGATCATGTTCATAGGTGTTCGTTAAGTTGATCAACTAGTTGTAGTTTGATTGTTAGGTTCGGTTGACTAGAATTGTAGTTTGGCGCGTTTAACGCGAGGGTTGAAGTGATAAACGACCAATTCAGCTCGAGGACACTCGGTTTGATGTACGGGCTGTTAAAAATTCATTTTTATAAGTCATGGGGCTGAATTGGTTGTCGGTTACTCCAACGGGTCGGTACAACGCGCAATTTCATTTATTGAGTAGTTAGTGCGTCGTACTTGCGAGTTACCGACCCATTTGACTCGTGTAACGTCGTGTGGACTTGTTGGCTGTGATTTTATCATGTTGGGTCCACACGGGGCTGAGTTGAATGTTAATGGCCTAAACGACTCTTAAACGCGCGTATCGGTATCACCTAGTGCTTCCGGGGGTAATTTGGGAATTCTTTATTCCCGGGAGTACCTAAGGGTCGATTTGGTGAATGTGAGACCTCGGGGGCTGTTGTGAGTAAGTTTGATGAGGTCGAGGGTTTAGGTAACTTGGACCATGTTAGAACGTCTTGTAGGATAAACGAGTCATCTTGATGTCATTAGTATTGATTGAATGTACACCGACAGGTGTTTGAGTTTTGGGATTTCTTAGGGATTCACTAGCTCGTGGTGTGTAACACCCCGTAACCGCAGCGGAAACGTAAACGGGATGCAACAGACACATCTGATATCAACAGCATTGCTTAAAAAGAAAACACCACTACATTAATTTACATCATATTACATTGTTCCGAGTTTAGTTCCCGTCTAGGCGATAGCACATAAGTTTTACCAACATTACATTATCATATTTAATACAAAACGAACACTAAACTTCCACAAATAGCACGCATCAGCAAGCATGTACCACTTACTCCAGTTTGGGAGTACCTAGAAAGCATGTAAAGAAAACGGGGTCAACTACGAATAGTTGGTGAGTTTCACTAATTTAAATAAACAGTGATAAATCATTATGATAATCATATATTAGAGACATCTGGGGACACTGTTAACCCAGTACTGTACCCATTCCGGGGGCAATGTTAACCCAGAAACACTTCTAGAACATCTGGGGACACTGTTAACCCAGTACTGTACCCATTCCGGGGCAATGTTAACCCAGAAACACTTTCAGGGACATCTGGGGACACTGTTAACCCAGTAATGTACCCATTCCATACGATTCCCGTACAATCAAATATTTATAAATACACGCAAATCCATGCGTTCAGTATGTACTTAAACATTTAAATAATAACATGCTTTCCGCCCCGGGAAAATATTTAAAAACAATTCAGAAAAAGGGGCTCGTGAAACTCACCTTATCGTAGGCAAATTAGTAATACAATACTCCAGCTACTAGTCCAAATCTGTAATACGATCCCTAAGTTCGTTACTATACAATCACTATTAACATAACTTTAACCGTGTTAACCGGTACATCTGGGGACACAGTTAACCCAGTATTGTACCCGTTCTGGGGGCAATGTTAACCCAGACACACTTCACAGGACTCAGATTGTGATATCGCTTAGAGTTCACTAGTCAGATTTACTATTAGTCATTTTTCCCGTTTTGCGTGCCTAGCACGGTTATCCATTTTTATGTTTCCAAAATGAGTTTGGTCGCACACGACCCGAGAATAGTTGTTAATTGATAATTTAACTAAGTTGTGAAATTAGGGCTCGGTTTTGATGTCCCGATCGGCCGCGGGACCAGTTTCCGTCATTATCGTACCGGAAACTGTTAAATAGGTTAAAAACACTCAAATTATCCGAATTATTTTTGGATGATTCATTTTTACTTGTTTAACTCAATTATATGAAAATAGTTCAATTTTAGGGTTTTTATACACCAGTCAGCTCGCTTATGCGAACTTTACCGGTTTACGCGTTTTAAGCTTTAAAAGTTTGTTTTAGCACAAATAATTATCCGTTTAGTCTCGGATCTTGAAATTTTGCACAAATCACTTTTTGACAGTGGGGGATTTTATAAAAATATTTCCAGAAATAATTTTTATATTTAACATTTATTTATCTATTTTTAAACACCATTTAAACACTAAATATGTCGTAAATACCAAATGATCTTAGAAAAATCCCAAATTTTTCCTGGATGACCCCTGCCATCTCCATAGTCCCCTGTAATTTTTTGAGAACCAAAATCCGTTTTTAAATGCCAATTTTACTAAAACCGAACTAGAAAACCCTAGAACTCGTTTAACCGAAAAGCCTACTTAGACTTCTCCAAATGACCTAAAATTTTGTGTGTGACTTATACATGTTATAGAAAGCTTATCTGAAATTTTCCAGAATTTTTAATGATATTTAACTATTTTTCACCATTTTTGACCAAAACCGAGCATTAAATTCACCAAATATTCATCCTTTATCCAAAAATTACCAAAAATTCACAGAACTCATATTTTCATGTGTAGATCATCCCTGTAAAATTTCATGACTTAACTCTACACGACACACAATCTGTCTAAATCACACCCTTATACAAAAACCGAACTACCTTGAGTTTCTAGCTTCAAACCGCAAGAATCTCGCTTTCTAGCCCTTGCTAGCAACTAGATACAACACCTACAAGCACAATAACACCACACCAAGCAAGTTACACCCACAATCAAGCCATTTCTTTCATGGTTTCGGTTATGCTTTAAAAACAAAGATTTAACCGTAAAAATTCGTTTTTGGTTCGTTTAACTCCTTTCTTGGACCAAGATCCCTTGTATAACCCGTATACATCACTTGATCATGCAAGAATCGGTTCCATCTCGGGTTTTCACCCTTTTTCACTTGGAAACCTCATTTTCTTGAAAGAAAACTCAAGAAACGAACATAAACACGTACATAACACAATTTTACCTCGGTTTTTCTTGCTAGAATTGTCGGTTTTTGGATGGAATTATTGAGAGAATATGAATATTGTTGAATTGTGTTATGAAAAAAAGAAAATGAAGTGTTGTTGATGTAAGGTGGTCCGATCGGACCTAATGGATGGGTGGGGTGGGGCCCACAACTTCATTTGTGGCCACATATTCAGATTCTTGTAATCTGGATAATGTTTTGGATAATCTGGTTCAGTTCGTTTTTCGGTTAAACGTTTAATTCGGCTTAAAACGAGGCTAAAACGGTCGTTTTTCGGCTTAAAAATGGAGTTTATATAAAACCGATTTAAAAACTTAAACCATGACATTTATTAACTTAAAACATCATAGTATTAATAATTGTGCATCTTTTTCGGCTTGATCGATCGTCTCTTGCTCGGTTTGGTATTAAAGGTTTCGTTTAACGTACCGACGTACCATTAAATCGAAATCCTTTTTCTGTGCTTTAATTTACTTATCCCGAAGCTTTAATACTTCGCAAACATCACTAAATAATATATATTTCGTCTATAATGCAATCCCCGATCGTTCGGGCTTCAATAACCGTTAATCGGTTAATCGTATTTCCAATACGATTAACTGTATATTCGAGTATAATTCGTACTATGAATCATACATACTTGTATAAACGCATCATAATTCACATATTCATTATTAACTAACACATAAATAGTATATACCGGTTAGGTTATACCTGATTTTGCCGGAATCGTTACATTCTCCCCCCGGAAAAGAAATTTCGTCCTCGAAATTTTACGCGACGACTACTTCTTTTTGAGGAAATAGATGGGGGTATTTCTTCCGGAATTCGTCCTTTCACTCCCAGGTATATTCTGGGCCTCGTTGCGAATTCCATCTAACTTTGACCAACGAAATCTTGTTGTGTCTAAGTTGCTTGATTTTTCCGTCCACTATTTCTACGGGTTCCTCTACGAAATTGAGTTTATCATTTATTTGGACACCCTCTAAAGGTAACACCGATGTCTCATCCGCCAGACATCTTTTCAAGTTCGATACGTGAAACACGTTGTGAACTGCACTCAATTCATCGGGTAGTTCTAATCGGTATGCTACGGGACTGATTTTTGCAGTAATATTGAATGGTCCAATATATCTCGGGGCTAATTTCCCCGCCTTTCCAAATCTGACTACACCCTTCCAAGGTGATACTTTCAAATACACTTTATCACCTTTCTCAAACGACAACGGTTTTCTACGGGTATCGGCATAACTCTTTTGCCGATCCCGCGCGGCCTTCAGATTGCTCCTAATTTCAAGGATTTTGCTGGTCGTTTCCTGGACCAGGTCTGATCTAATAACCTGAGTGTCGCCCACTTCAGTCCAACAGAGTGGTGATCGGCACTTACGACCATACAATGCTTCGTAAGGCGCTGCCTTTATACTGCTATGGTAACTGTTATTATAGGAAAATTCAACGAGTGGGAGATGTTGATCCCAATTTCCCTTAAAATCCAGTACGCATGCACGAAGCAAATCCTCCAGGGTTTGGATGGTCCTCTCAGACTGACCATCGGTCTGAGGGTGGTAAGCTGTGCTTAGATCAATACGCGTTCCCAGCGCTTCTTGCACAGCTTGCCAAAGCTTGGAGGTGAAATGGCTATCCCGATCGGAGATGATTGAGATGGGTATCCCATGACGAGACACAATTTCATTTATATAAATCTGCGCAAGTCTCTCTGTGTTATAATTATTTCTAATTGGGATAAAATGTGCCGATTTGGTTAATCGATCCACGATTACCCAAATTGCATCATGTCCTCGGGACGTTTTAGGAAGATGTGTCACAAAATCCATCGTGATTTGCTCCCACTTCCATTCGGGAATTTCTGGTTGTTGTAACATTCCCGAGGGTTTCTGGTGCTCTGCCTTAACTCTCGCACAAGTCGTACATTTACCGACATACGTTGCGATATCCTTTTTCATACCCGGCCACCAGTATAACTCCTTCACATCCTTGTACATCTTATCCGATCCCGGATGTATGGAATATTTTGATCTATGTGCTTCGTCCATGATTAATTCACGAAGATCATGGAGGGTCGGGATCCAAATCCGACTTTTGAAATAGAGAATTTCGTCCATGCGCTGTTCGAAATTCTTCTCATTGCCGTAAAGTCCCTCCTTTTCCAATTGTTCCTCTTTCAACGCCTCACGTTGAGCGACTCGAACCAGGTCCGAAAGGTTCGACTGGACTATCAACCCCAACGCTCGCACTCACAATGGCTTAACCCGATCTTTCCTACTCAAGGCATCGGCTACAACGTTAGCCTTGCCGGGGTGATAACGGATGTCACAGTCATAATCGCTCAACAACTCGACCCATCTTCGTTGCCTCATATTTAGTTCTTTCTGATCAAATATGTGTTGCAAACTTTTATGATCGGTGAAGATGGTGCACTTTGTACCGTAGAGGTAATGTCTCCAGATTTTAAGTGCGAAGATAACCGCTCCCAGTTCTAAGTCATGCGTCGTGTAATTTTTCTCGTGTACTTTTAACTGTCGGGAAGCATAGGCTATAACCTTATTATTCTGCATCAACACGCATCCTAACCCTCTACGAGATGCGTCACAATACACGACAAAACCATCGTCTCCATCGGGAAGACTTAAAATCGGCGCTTGGCACAATTTTTGCTTTAACGTTTGAAACGCCGTCTCCTGCTCTTCTCCCCATTCATACCTTCGATCCTTTTGAGTCAGGAGAGTTAAAGGTTGGGCGATGCTGGAAAAGTTTTTCTATAAATCGACGATAATATCCAGCTAAGCCTAAGAATTGGCGGATTTCCTTTGGCGTTTTAGGCGCTTGCCAATTCTTAATTGCTTCAATTTTACTCGGATCAACGTGCATTCCTTGATGGTTTACAACGTGACCGAGGAACTGCACTTCCTGTAACCAGAAGTTACACTTGGAGAATTTTGCATACAACTTCTCCTGATTCAGGAGCTCTAAAATTATTCTTAGGTGTTGCTCGTGCTCCTCTTTACTTCTCGAGTAAATCAAAATATCGTCAATAAACACGATGACGAATTTGTCGAGGTAGGGTTTACAGACTCGATTCATGAGGTCCATGAACACTGCCGGCGCATTCGTTAGCCCTAAAGGCATAACTAAGAACTCGTAATGGCCGTAGCGAGTCCGGAATGCGGTTTTTGGGATATCTTCTTCCGGAATTCTAACCTGGTGGTATCCCGATCTAAGATCGATTTTTGAGAAATAGCTCGCACCTTGCAGCTGGTCAAACAGGTCATCAATTCGAGGAAGAGGGTACCTATTTTTAATGGTTAACTTGTTCAACTCCCTGTAATCAATGAACATTCTAAGGCTCCCGTCCTTCTTTTTCACGAATAATACAGGTGCACCCCAAGGGGAATAACTAGGACGTATAAATCCCTTATCCAATAATTCCTGCAACTGATTGGATAATTCTTGCATCTCGGACGGTGCAAGTCTGTAGGGTGCTTTAGCAACAGGGCCAGCTTGAGGTAATAAATCGATTCTGAATTCGACCTGTCGGGTTGGCGGTAATCCAGGAAGTTCTTCTGGGAAAACTTGTGGAAACTCGCGTACTACCGGGATATCATCCACCCGTTTCTCATCAGAATCTGTGGCCGTCAAGCTTGCGAGATACGCCACGCATCCCTGGCGTATATATTTTAACACTTTGAGGTGGGATATAAATGGTATCATTGTGCCCGACTTCTCTCCTTGCACTAACACCTCTTCGTCATCCGACACCCGGATCTTGACGATTTTCTTTTCACAGTTTATTTCCACTTTGTTACGTGCTAACCAATCCATTCCCACTATCATGTCAAAACTACCTAATTCTACTGGTAATAAGTCAATCAGGAAGGATTGATCGTTCAGAATAAAAGGGCAATTCCGAACTATCTGATTAACTATCATGGTTTTACCGTTAGCGACTTCTACGGTATAAGGTTCTATGGGTTCACTAATCGGAAGGTTTGCTATCGATAGGAATTTAACAGAAACAAAACTTCTATCGGCGCCTGTATCAAATAATACAGAAGCGTAATGATCAGAGACGAGGAATGTACCTGTCACTACGCTGGGGTCCTGGCGTGCTTCGTTCGCCCCCATCACGAATGCTCGGCCTCTCGCCGGATTGGACGACGATGCCTGACCCATGGTTTGCCTCCCACTTCCTCCCTGGTTCAGTCTCGGACAGTATCTCTTGAAGTGATCTGTGCTGCCGCATTCAAAGCAAGCATGGCTAGTGGTCATCATTTGGTTTCCTTGTGGGTTTTGTTGTCGGGCTGGTTGGGTCCTAAATGGCTGCGCACGGATAGGTTGCGGTTGTCGGTTCAGGTTGTTCAGGTTTGCCCTACATCTCGGGGCGTAGTGTCCCTCCCTGCCACACCGGTGGCACACCACCTCTTTGCACACGCCACCATGGTGGTAACCGCATTTCCCACACTTAGGAAACGTTCCCTTCTGCGGTTCTTGCCTTCCGCCTGAACTAGTCATGGCGTAGGTCTGGGCAGCGGCCCTAGCACGTTTGTCTTGCTGCTTCCCCGGGGTCCTATTATCATACGTACCTCGCTTTCCCCCGGCAGACTCTCCTGCCACCTTCAGTGACCCACTCCTCACGAAATCGTATGTGACAATACCAGCTTGCGTCACCGCACCCTCAAACGTCTGGTGTCCCCCAGCGTTGACTATACTCCTTACTACTGGAGTTAGTCCCCATATATAACGCTCCACCCTCTTTGACTCAGGGGTGACCAACCACGGCACCAATCGCGACAATTCATTAAATCGGTTCGTATAACCCAAGTGGTCTGCCCCCTGCATCTCCAAGTTCCACAACTCGTTTTCTAACTTCTGCAGTTCGTTTTTCGGGCAGAAATGTTCCAGAACAAGGGCTTTGAGTTCTGTCCAAGCCATGCGGTTTGACCACGAGTTTGCACTATTGTGTTCCACCATGTCAAGGCATGGTCCGTGAACGTGCAGGTAGCATACTTAACAATGTACTCCTCAGGGCAGTTACTGATGTTCACAACCGACTCTATTTTCTCAATCCACTTAACCAACCCATTGGGTCCCTCAGACCCGCTAAATTCTAGGGGCTTGCACAACATAAAATCTTTAATTGAACATCCCCTTGTTGCAGGAGTCGGTTCAGTGCGGTTCGTTTCTACACTGGGTATAGGGCCATTACTGTCTGTAACGACCACCCTAGGCGGCGCGTCATTACTCGGAATCGGGTTACCGCTCAGTGGAGGATTAACATTTTGTTCCCCAGCATTATTGGTGGTCGTTTGATTGCTCGCAGGGTCTGGATTGGTCGTATTGTTAATACTGGCGGCGATGCGCGATACTATATCCGGTATCGCCGCCTCTAACTGTCGAGCAATCAGACGACTCACATCCGCTTCTGACATTTGAGCTGACCGTTTAGGTGCCATTCTACACAACCTTAAGAAAAATACATATAATTAATACAAATTCCAATCTCGATACACAACACATATTCCATTCATTAATAAACGTTAGAACATTTTACATAATCATCAGTACACATTACATTAACGTCAGCCCATAGATTACGTTTTCATACATCAGTTCTACGTCGGCATCATTTCGACATAACCCGCTATGGGTTAGTGCTTGAATGATACATCAAAATATCTACAATGGTATCCCCAAAAAAAAGACCCCCTATGGGCTAGTGACTGTATTAAAACTACCCAAGATTCACTTTATGTTAGCATCGTCACTAACTGCTAACACAGAGTATCAAAAAGCGGCCCATGACTACTACCACCCTAACATGATCTAAACACGGTGGTATACCAACCACACCAACACTGCCACCATCCCCACTAACACTGCCATCAGACCCCGGATCCGTGTTTCCATCCGGTCAATCATCCACTGGGAGTATGCGTCCTCCCTCCTCAGTTGCGCGATCGCATGCTGGCTCTCCAGTATGCAATCCGCCAAGTGATTCCTCCTCTGAATACCCACTGTCAAGGCGGTGGTGTGCTCATTCATCTGCTCGGTGAGCACCCGGAGCCACGCAGCCTCGGCGGAGGGACGCTCATCCCTCACCGGCCTGGGGGTACCCCACACAGGTGGAGGCACAGGCCCGGGCTGGGGGCGGGAGGACTCGCCCCTGTAGTAAGTGGATCTGGGTGGGGTAAAGGTAGGTGGGACATATGGGGCACTGATCCGCGCCATGAGGCGGGGACCGGGTCTGGGAGGGGCAAGGGTGACCTGTGGTGCGGGTGGGGTGGGGGATCTGGTAACCCTAGCAGGGGAGGACAAGCTAGCACTCCTATAGCTAGCCTCAGTAGGCTCGGTGCTGGAAGCTATGCGTACACTCCTAGAGTCCCCGGAACTGGCCTCCTCCGGGTCCTCCTCTACCGATAAACTTCGTGATCTTGACATGCTTACCTGTACACAAGTTAGCAAACATATAGTTCCTTCCATAATGTAAATCATAATTAAATTAATATACACACATTTATACAACCTTGTCACATAAAAATACTATCATATGCTTACACATACATTGCCGATTTTACCTATTAATGTTCCCCGTGTGTCACACCCGGCCCTGAGCGGCGGAAACAGCCGGGCGCGCGCGAGTGGGGATTGATAATTAAGCACAGGCCATTGCAAACATTCAAAGATTTTCATTGCGCATGAAGAGTTTAATACAAATACATTACATTGTTTAAAAATTATAAAAACATCCAAGTATAAAAACTGTTGAAGATTTCCACGCCATATCCCCATGCGCGGCGGGAACAACCACGCGCATCGAAGGGATAGAACTAAAATCTTCCAAAAAGCTAGTTTAGATGTTCAGCGTGAGGTGCTCTAAGTGTGACTCCATGCGCTACCTAGTTATCTCCTGAAAGACACGTAAAAATATTTGAATCAGTATAAACTGAGTGAGTTCACAAGTTTTAGTAACTTGATAAATCGTATTGCATCATAATCTTGATACAAATCATTCTGAAACATAATTCTGATAGCATCATTAAACACATGCTTGGTAAAACATAGTTATATCAACATATTCTGATAAAATCGTTCCGCGGGTTACGCGCGAACATTTCTGGGAACTGTGCTCGTCTGTGTAAGTGGCGCTGCCACTACGAGCTAAAATAACGTAATACCGTCCCGCGGGTTACGCGCGGACACTTCTGGAAAACTGTGCTCGTCTGTGTAAGTGGCGCTGCCACTACGAGCGAATATATGCTGTAATACCGTCCCGCGGGTTACGCGCGGACGTTGTGCCGGAAAACAAGGCGCTCGTCTGCGTAAGAGGAGCGACCTCTACGAGCGGGCTTAATCCCATAGTACTGCCCCGTGACATGCTAGGCACTCGTCTGTGTAAGAGGTGCGACCCCTACGAGTGGGCGGATCAAACCAGCAGTCCCTACCCTTAGAGTTCCAATGGTAAAGTGATCACTTACTCGAATCTGGTGCACTATCATCGAAAAACCATAGATAACTGTTCGCATTGCTCATCATGAAACATAACTTAAACACGTAATCGTTTGCTTAGCTTGTAAGTATACCATGATAAACATTATTTAAGTACGTGTCCCTCGCCCCGAAAACAGTTTAAAATAGTGAAAACAGTGAAAATAGGGGCTGTGAGACTCACCTGAGGTTCTTGTTAAGGGATTAATCGAGATTCGGGTTTTCTTGGTGTTGGCCTCGGAATCGAAGGTCTAGAATACGATTAAATAACAAATATATATATTAAGATCAAGATATAAGGGTTGGAAAGTAGATCTCAAGGTTATAATCTCGGCTTACCTAGTAACAGGATCGGAGCTGGAAACAACGGATGCTTGGGAAAAGATTAGTGCAAGTTTGTAGTTCTTTGAAGTGTGTTTTGGGTGATAATTTAGGCTACAAATTTATAGGCAAACTCAAGGGAACATAATCCCTTGCTTTAGGGAATTGTAATCTTTTGAAATGATGATAAAGTATGGAAATTATTATTATTTATTAAAAAGAGTAGAAAAGTAGATTAAAGATTCTGATTTGATATGGACAGGACATGCAGGGCTGTGGTTGGTGAGAGTGGGTGGCTGGCAGTTGACTTTTACAGTTTGCTTTTTCAGTGCTTTAGACAGTGTACAGTAAAAAGTAGTTTTCTGAAACACGCAACCGCCCTCTTTTGGGCGGGGACAATTTCCTTAAATCTGATCATTTTGACTAAGTGTTCTGCGCGTATAACTTGGTGCGCATAGCTTCCTGCGTGAAGAACATTTCTTTGCTGCGGGTAGGTGCGTAACCTTCTCGTAGTTAGGGACATTTGAGTTTCATTTGTAGATTCTCCAGGTGGTTTTGGTATTTCAACATAGTGATCAGTCATGTTGAAGTCAATTCCATCCTGGAGCTTCAGACAAACTAGCTCTCAACGTTCCCGCCATGCGGGTAGGTTAGTTCCCTTCCGCACGCGCATAAACGATGTAGGATGCACCCGCCTTAGCATCATGCGGGATGGTCAACCCATAGACAACATAACGTTTAAGTTACATGAAAACATAAGGCCAAAACGTTCACGCATGGCGCATATAACATATGCTCACGCTGGTTCTTAACATGGTGCGCTCGCGCAGGGCGCACATAACAAATGCACGCGCTGACTAACATGGCGCGCTCGCGCAGGGCAAACATAAATGCCCGCGCTGATTCTAACATATGCTCGCGCCGGGCGCACATAATGTGCCCGCGCTGATTCTTAACATAGCGCGCTCGCGCAGGGCGCACATAACAAATGCACGCGCTGACTAATATGGCGCGCATAATATTTACAATCACCTAATTATTAGGTTGATTACTTAGTTTAAGGGGTTGGGAATTTACCGGGTGTCACATTCTCCCCTCGTTAAACGAATTTCGTCCCGAAATTTAGGAGACGTTGCTGGCAGAAGCCATGTTCTGAAAGAGGTGTGGGTATTTTATGCGCATCTGATCTTCTCTCTCCCAAGTGAATTCAGGCCCACGCCTTGAGTTCCATTGAACCTTTACCAACTTGATTCTGCTTCTGCGCAACCTTTGTTCTTTCCAATCGGTTACTGCTATAGGCTCTTCTACGAAGTGCAGCTGTTTGTCAATATGAATTTCTTCCACTGGTAAAATCAACGTTTCGTCAGATAAACATTTCTTGAGGTTGGATACATGAAACGTATCATGAACTTCACTGAGTTCGGCGGGTAGACGGAGTTTATAAGCAACTGGACCGATCCTCTCCAGGATCTCAAAAGGTCCAATGTAGCGCGGATTTAGCTTTCCTCGCTTACCGAAACGGGGGACTCCCTTCCATGGAGAGACTTTCAAAAGTACTTTATCCCCTACTTGAAACTCCAACGGTTTCCTTCTCATATCAGCATAACTTTTCTGTCTGTCGCGTGCTGCCTTAAGGCGATCCCTTATCTGAAAAATCTTGTCTGTTGTTTCTTGGATCACTTCTGGACCAGTCATTTGCTTGTCGCCCACTTCAGCCCAACACAGTGGGGATCTACACTTGCGCCCATATAAAGCTTCGAACGGCGCAGCCTTAATGCTTGTGTGATAACTGTTATTGTAAGAAAATTCAACCAACGGGAGGTGGTTATCCCAACTACCTCCAAAATCGATCGCGCACGCGCGCAGCATATCTTCCAATGTCTGGATCGTTCGTTCGCTTTGTCCATCCGTTTGGGGGTGATAAGCCGTACTCATGTCCAGTCGAGTACCTAACCCCTCTTGTAATGATCTCCAAAACCTTGAGGTGAACCGACTATCTCTATCAGAAATGATGGACACTGGGACTCCATGTTTTGAAACTACTTCTCGAATATACAGTCGGGCTAACTTTTCCATTTTATCAGTTTCTTTAATCGGCAGGAAGTGCGCTGACTTAGTTAGCCGATCTACAATAACCCATATCGTGTCATAACCCCCAGGTGTCCTTGGTAGTTTGGTGATGAAGTCCATAGAGATTTGTTCCCACTTCCACATGGGAATTTCTGGCTGCTGAAGCAACCCCGATGGTTTCTGGTATTCAGCCTTTACCTTCGAACACGTCAGGCACTTACTGACATACGTCGCGATGGCGCCTTTAAGATTGGGCCACCAATACAGCGTTTTAACATCTTGGTACATCTTGTCTGCGCCAGGATGTACGGAATATCGCGTCTTGTGAGCTTCGTTTAAAACTTGCTCGCGCAATCCTCCCTTGAGAGGGACCCATATGCGGTTAGCGAAACATAGATTGCCGTTCTCTTTCAGTTCCAAACTTTTAACCATACCCCCAAGGCATTCGTTTTTAACAAACTCTGGTTTCAAGGCTTCTTGCTGAGCGTCTCGGATGCGCGTAGAGAGCTCTGCGTGAATGGTCAACCTTAGAGCCTTGACTCGTAGCGTTTTTATTCGCTCCTTTCTGCTTAGCGCGTCTGCTACCACATTCGCTTTCCCCGGATGATACTTGATCTCGCAATCATAATCATTCAACAATTCAACCAATCTTCGTTGCCTCATGTTTAATTCCTTCTGATCGAATATATGTTGGAGGCTCTTATGATCCGTAAAGATTACACATTTCGTACCGTAGAGGTAATGGCGCCAAATCTTTAGCGCGAAGACAACCGCTCCAAGTTCCAGATCATGCGTTGTGTAGTTCTTCTCATTGGTCTTAAGTTGGCGCGAGGCATACGCTATGACTTTGTCTCGCTGCATAAGGACACATCCGAGTCCTTGATGTGAAGCGTCGCAGTAAACGACGATGTCATCTGTCCCCTCGGGCAGAGATAGAATTGGCGCACTACATAACTTCTGCTTCAACATTTGAAACGCTGCTTCCTGGTTTTCGCCCCAAACAAACATCCTGTCTTTCTGAGTTAGCGCGGTCAGAGGTAGAGCTATCTTGGAGAAGTTCTCAATGAAGCGTCGATAGTAGCCAGCTAGTCCTAGGAATTGCCTCACCTCAGTTGGGGTTTTTGGCGCTTCCCAGTTTTCGATGGCCTTGACTTTGGAAGGATCAACGTGAATTCCTTTCTCGTTTACAACGTGACCGAGAAAGTGAACTTCTCTAAGCCAAAACTCGCACTTGGAAAACTTCGCATACAACTTTTCTTTCCGTAACAATTCCAAAATCAATCTCAGGTGTTGCTCATGCTCGGCCTTGGTCCGAGAGTAAATCAAAATATCATCTATAAACACAATCACAAACTTGTCCAAGTATGGTTTGCACACGCGGTTCATCAGATCCATGAATATAGCCGGCGCATTAGTTAGCCCGAAAGGCATCACTAAGAACTCATAATGGCCATATCTAGTTCGGAAGGCTGTCTTTGGCGCGTCTTCCTCATGGACCCTAAGTTGGTGGTATCCTGACCGTAGATCTATCTTTGAATAATAACTGGATCCCTGCAACTGGTCAAATAAGTCGTCAATCCTCGGTAAAGGGTACCGATTCTTGACTGTCAGCTTGTTCAGCTCCCTGTAGTCAATACACATCCTGAACGAACCATCCTTCTTTTTAACAAACAGCACTGGAGCTCCCCAAGGTGAGAAGCTTGGGCGTATGAAACCCTTATCCAATAGTTCCTGTAGCTGATTGGATAGCTCTTGCATCTCAGATGGAGCTAGTCGATAAGGCGCTCGAGCTACTGACGCAGCTCCCGGGATTAAATCAATACGAAACTCGAGTTGTCGCGGCGGCGGTAATCCGGGCAAATCTTCAGGAAAAACTTCTGGAAATTCGCGCACTACAGGTAAGTCTTCCATTCTTCGCTCTTCTTTCTTCTCTACTACATGCGCTAGGAAGGCGTAGCACCCTTTCCTTAGGCACTTGCGCGCTTTTAGGCACGAAATCAGTTTCGTCGCAACTCCCCTTCTTTCCCCTTGAATCACCAAGATTTCTCCGTTTAACAGTGGGATCCGAACCTGCTTCTTATGGCAAATAACCTCCGCGTGGTTCTCGACTAACCAATCCATACCTACCACAATGTCAAAACTTCCCAAATCTATAGGCAACAAGTTAATATTAAACTCGTGACCTCCCATGAATAAAACACATTGCTCAGCCCTTTCGCTCGCGCACAACTGCCTACCATTGGCCAGTTCTATAGTATAAGGTATGTCTAGCCTACTGGTTGCTAGACCTAAGGAGTTTTTAAACTCAGCAGATATAAAACTTAGATCAGCGCCAGTATCAAATAAGACAGATGCAAAATGGCCGTTAAGTAAAAACGTACCGGTTACCACATTCGGCTCTTCTTTTGCTTCGCCTGCGCCGATCACAAAAGCTCTCCCGCGAGCTTGGTTTCCCCTTTGCGGGCAATCCCGACTAAAATGCCCTGGCTTCCCGCATGCGTAGCAGTTGTCATTGGCTCCAGCTTCTTTAGCACGGCAATTCATCGTCTTGTGTCCTGGTCTGCCACATTTGGCGCACGTGACGTTCGCGCATTCACCCTCGTGGTGAAACTTGCATTTGTTGCACCATGGGTAAGGGCCACTGTATCCTTTTCGTGGTGGCTCCGCGGCCTGAATCGCGTACACCCTTGCGCTTTCCTGCTTCTTAAACGGTGGCTGCTTGGAGTCGGACCCTCGGTGGTGAGAGTTCCATTTCCTTTTGGAGTCAGAGGTTCGCTGCTCGCTTCCGCGCGTAGTCAACATACCTGCACGGACCGTATCCCTTGTAAGGGTGATGGCCCGCGCAACCGCCTCATCGAAGGTTGGAGGCGCTGCGGCGTTGAGCGGAACCCTAACAACAGGAGGCAACCCAAAGATATACCTCTCGACCTTCTTTTCCTCTGTGTTTGCCATATCTGGCACCAACTGACAAAGCTCGTTGAACCGGTTGTTGTAGGCGTCGATATCCGTTCCTACCATAGTGTGGTTCCAGAATTCTTGTTGCAGACTCTGAATCTCTGCGCGAGAGCAGAACTTTCTCATCATCATCTCCTTCAGTTCCTCCCAGGTCTTGTGGAGAGCAACTTCTCGCCCCAAGGTTTTCGTTTGAAGCTTCCACCAAGACGAAGCTGCTTCTTGGAACATGCAGGTCGCGTAAAGGACCTTCTGGTTTTCACTACATCCGCTGATGGAGAGAACGGTCTCCATCTTGTCAATCCAATTGTAGAGCCCAATGGCTCCTTCGGTGCCTTTGAACGGCCAAGGCCTACAGGCCATGAATGTTTTATAGGAGCAACCTTTGTCCAAGGCTCCTGATTCGGGTTCTGGGGTCTCGTTCTCTTGGCGACCCTGACTAGATTCGGCCTTGCTGGCCTCATGCGTTGCAATCGCCTGCGCAATTATTTCTGCGAGCTCCTCGGGTGTCATGGTAATTCCCTTGGCTCTGGTTGGAGGCATTCTTTTCATAAAAAGAAAATGTAACAAACTTAGCGCATGTACTCAGAGCACATAATGTTCTTATCTCTAGACACTGTGACCCGTGTTCCTAAGTGCGTGTGTGATTTTTCTTTTGAAAATATTCTTTGAAAAATATTTCATGCGATTCCCCAAAGGTTATAGTCTAGGTTAAAAACTTCTTTTCCTAGTTCGCTATAACCAGTGCTCTGATACCAATCTGTCACACCCGGCCCTGAGCGGCGGAAACAGCCGGGCGCGCGCGAGTGGGGATTGATAATTAAGCACGGGCCATTGCAAACATTCAAAGATTTTCATTGCGCATGAAGAGTTTAATACAAATACATTACATTGTTTAAAAATTATAAAAACATCCAAGTATAAAAACTGTTGAAGATTTCCACGCCATATCCCCATGCGCGGCGGGAACAACCACGCGCGTCGAAGGGATAGAACTAAAATCTTCCAAAAAGCTAGTTTAGATGTTCAGCGTGAGGTGCTCTAAGTGTGACTCCATGCGCTACCTAGTTATCTCCTGAAAGACACGTAAAAATATTTGAATCAGTATAAACTGAGTGAGTTCACAAGTTTTAGTAACTTGATAAATCGTATTGCATCATAATCTTGATACAAATCATTCTGAAACATAATTCTGATAGCATCATTAAACACATGCTTGGTAAAACATAGTTATATCAACATATTCTGATAAAATCGTTCCGCGGGTTACGCGCGAACATTTCTGGGAACTGTGCTCGTCTGTGTAAGTGGCGCTGCCACTACGAGCTAAAATAACGTAATACCGTCCCGCGGGTTACGCGCGGACACTTCTGGAAAACTGTGCTCGTCTGTGTAAGTGGCGCTGCCACTACGAGCGAATATATGCTGTAATACCGTCCCGCGGGTTACGCGCGGACGTTGTGCCGGAAAACAAGGCGCTCGTCTGCGTAAGAGGAGCGACCTCTACGAGCGGGCTTAATCCCATAGTACTGCCCCGTGACATGCTAGGCACTCGTCTGTGTAAGAGGTGCGACCCCTACGAGTGGGCGGATCAAACCAGCAGTCCCTACCCTTAGAGTTCCAATGGTAAAGTGATCACTTACTCGAATCTGGTGCACTATCATCGAAAAACCATAGATAACTGTTCGCATTGCTCATCATGAAACATAACTTAAACACGTAATCGTTTGCTTAGCTTGTAAGTATACCATGATAAACATTATTTAAGTACGTGTCCCTCGCCCCGAAAACAGTTTAAAATAGTGAAAACAGTGAAAATAGGGGCTGTGAGACTCACCTGAGGTTCTTGTTAAGGGATTAATCGAGATTCGGGTTTTCTTGGTGTTGGCCTCGGAATCGAAGGTCTAGAATACGATTAAATAACAAATATATATATTAAGATCAAGATATAAGGGTTGGAAAGTAGATCTCAAGGTTATAATCTCGGCTTACCTAGTAACAGGATCGGAGCTGGAAACAACGGATGCTTGGGAAAAGATTAGTGCAAGTTTGTAGTTCTTTGAAGTGTGTTTTGGGTGATAATTTAGGCTACAAATTTATAGGCAAACTCAAGGGAACATAATCCCTTGCTTTAGGGAATTGTAATCTTTTGAAATGATGATAAAGTATGGAAATTATTATTATTTATTAAAAAGAGTAGAAAAGTAGATTAAAGATTCTGATTTGATATGGACAGGACATGCAGGGCTGTGGTTGGTGAGAGTGGGTGGCTGGCAGTTGACTTTTACAGTTTGCTTTTTCAGTGCTTTAGACAGTGTACAGTAAAAAGTAGTTTTCTGAAACACGCAACCGCCCTCTTTTGGGCGGGGACAATTTCCTTAAATCTGATCATTTTGACTAAGTGTTCTGCGCGTATAACTTGGTGCGCATAGCTTCCTGCGTGAAGAACATTTCTTTGCTGCGGGTAGGTGCGTAACCTTCTCGTAGTTAGGGACATTTGAGTTTCATTTGTAGATTCTCCAGGTGGTTTTGGTATTTCAACATAGTGATCAGTCATGTTGAAGTCAATTCCATCCTGGAGCTTCAGACAAACTAGCTCTCAACGTTCCCGCCATGCGGGTAGGTTAGTTCCCTTCCGCACGCGCATAAACGATGTAGGATGCACCCGCCTTAGCATCATGCGGGATGGTCAACCCATAGACAACATAACGTTTAAGTTACATGAAAACATAAGGCCAAAACGTTCACGCATGGCGCATATAACATATGCTCACGCTGGTTCTTAACATGGTGCGCTCGCGCAGGGCGCACATAACAAATGCACGCGCTGACTAACATGGCGCGCTCGCGCAGGGCAAACATAAATGCCCGCGCTGATTCTAACATATGCTCGCGCCGGGCGCACATAATGTGCCCGCGCTGATTCTTAACATAGCGCGCTCGCGCAGGGCGCACATAACAAATGCACGCGCTGACTAATATGGCGCGCATAATATTTACAATCACCTAATTATTAGGTTGATTACTTAGTTTAAGGGGTTGGGAATTTACCGGGTGTCACACCGTGACTTCCCCTGAATTCCCTCGTGCGGACAAGTCTGTTATTATGTTCCGGACCATAATAACTCACTTGTCCATCCAAGTTCATCCAGATCTCGTCACTATATATTATTAGTTGATATTCAGATCTTATAATACTTGAGCTACCGGTTATATTTTAGGTATCTTTTAAAGACATCCTAATTCATTTATAACCAATGGCTCTGATACCAAGTTCTGTAACACCCCGTAACCGCAGCGGAAACGTAAACGGGATGCAACAGACACATCTGATATCAACAGCATTGCTTATAAAGAAAACACCGCTACATTAATTTACATCATATTACATTGTTCCGAGTTTAGTTCCCGTCTAGGCGATAGCACATAAGTTTTACCAACATTACATTATCATATTTAATACAAAACGAACACTAAACTTCCACAAATAGCACGCATCAGCAAGCATGTACCACTTACTCCAGTTTGGGAGTTCCTAGAAAGCATGTAAAGAAAACGGGTCAACTACGAATAGTTGGTGAGTTTCACTAATTTAAATAAACAGTGATAAATCATTATGATAATCATATATTAGAGACATCTGGGGACACTGTTAACCCAGTACTGTACCCATTCCGGGGGCAATGTTAACCCAGAAACACTTCTAGAAACATCTGGGGACACTGTTAACCCAGTACTGTACCCATTCCGGGGGCAATGTTAACCCAGAAACACTTTCAGGGACATCTGGGGACACTGTTAACCCAGTAATGTACCCATTCCATACGATTCCAGTACAATCAAATATTTATAAATACACGCAAATCCATGCGTTCAGTATGTACTTAAACATTTAAATAATAACATGCTTTCCGCCCCGGGAAAATATTTAAAAACAATTCAGAAAAAGGGGCTCGTGAAACTCACCTTATCGTAGGCAAATTAGTAATACAATACTCCAGCTACTAGTCCAAATCTGTAATACGATCCCTAAGTTCGTTACTATACAATCACTATTAACATAACTTTAACCGTGTTAACCGGTACATCTGGGGACACAGTTAACCCAGTATTGTACCCGTTCTGGGGGCAATGTTAACCCAGACACACTTCACAGGACTCAGATTGTGATATCGCTTAGAGTTCACTAGTCAGATTTACTATTAGTCATTTTTCCCGTTTTGCGTGCCTAGCACGGTTATCCATTTTTATGTTTCAAAAATGAGTTTGGTCGCACACGACCCGAAAATAGTTGTTAATTGATAATTTAACTAAGTTGTGAAATTAGGGCTCGGTTTTGATGTCCCGATTGGCCGCGGGACCCGTTTCCGTCATTATCGTACCGGAAACTGTTAAATAGGTTAAAAACACTCAAATTATCCGAATTATTTTCGGATGATTCATTTTTACTTGTTTAACTCAATTATATGAAAATAGTTCATTTTCAGGGTTTTTATACACCAGTCAGCTCGCTTATGCGAACTTTACCGGTTTACGCGTTTTAAGCTTTAAAAGTTTGTTTTAGCACAAATAATTATCCGTTTAGTCTCGGATCTTGAAATTTTGCACAAATCACTTTTTGACAGTGGGGGATTTTATAAAAATATTTCCAGAATTAATTTTTATATTTAACATTTATTTATCTATTTTTAAACACCATTTAAACACTAAATATGTCGTAAATACCAAACGATCTTAGAAAAATTCCAAATTTTTCCTGGATGACCCCTGCCATCTCCATAGTCCCCTGTAATTTTTCCAGAACCAAAATCCATTTTTAAATGCCATTTTCACTAAAACCGAGCTAGAAAACCCTAGAACTCGTTTAACCGAATAGCCTACTTAGACTTCTCCAAATAACCTCAAATTTTGTGTGTGACTTATAAATGTTATAAAAAGCTTATCTGCAATTTTCCAGAATTTTTCATGATATTTAACTATTTTTCACCATTTTTGGCCAAAACCGAGCATTAAATTCACCAAATATTCATCCTTTATCCAAAAATTACCAAAAATTCACAGAACTCATATTTTCATGTGTAGATCATCCCTGTAAAATTTCATGACCTAACTCTACACGACACACAATCTGTCCAAATCACACCCTTATACAAAAACCGAACTACCTTGAGTTTCTAGCTTCAAACCGCAAGAATCTCGCTTTCTAGCCCTTGCTAGCAACTAGATACAACACCTACAAGCACAATAACACCACACCAATCAAGTTACACCCACAATCAAGCCATTTCTTTCATGGTTTCGGTTATGCTTTAAAAACAAAGATTTAACCGTAAAAATTCGTTTTTGGTTCGTTTAACTCCTTTCTTGGACCAAGATCCCTTGTATAACCCGTATACATCACTTGATCATGCAAGAATCGGTTCCATCTCGGGTTTTCACCCTTTTTCACTTGGAAACCTCATTTTCTTGAAAGAAAACTCAAGAAACGAACATAAACACGTACATAACACAATTTTACCTCGGTTTTTCTTGCTAGAATTGTCGGTTTTTGGATGGAATTATTGAGAGAATATGAATATTGTTGAATTGTGTTATGAAAAAAAGAAAATGAAGTGTTGTTGATGTAAGGTGGTCCGATCGGACCTAATGGATGGGTGGGGTGGGGCCCACAACTTCATTTGTGGCCACATATTCAGATTCTTGTAATCTGGATAATGTTTTGGATAATCTGGTTCAGTTCGTTTTTCGGTTAAACGTTTAATTCGGCTTAAAACGAGGCTAAAACGGTCGTTTTTCGGCTTAAAAATGGAGTTTATATAAAACCGATTTAAAAACTTAAACCATGACATTTATTAACTTAAAACATCATAGTATTAATAATTGTGCATCTTTTTCGGCTTGATCGATCGTCTCTTGCTCGGTTTGGTATTAAAGGTTTCGTTTAACGTACCGACGTACCATTAAATCGAAATCCTTTTTCTGTGCTTTAATTTACTTATCCCGAAGCTTTAATACTTCGCAAACATCACTAAATAATATATATTTCGTCTATAATGCAATCCTCGATCGTTCGGGCTTCAATAACCGTTAATCGGTTAATCGTATTTCCAATACGATTAACTGTATATTCGAGTATAATTCGTACTATGAATCATACATACTTGTATAAACGCATCATAATTCACATATTCATTATTAACTAACACATAAATAGTATATACCGGTTAGGGTATACCTGATTTTGCCGGAATCGTTACATTGTGAATCCGCGTCTTGTGTCAGGTGAGTTCATGATGCCCTTTTTACTCTTTTTACTTTTGGGCTAGCTTGCACACCTAAGTGTTTTCTTACTTGATGAAATGTTTTAAACGGATATGGTAGGCCTTGGGATGTTAATATATAGGCTTGCTAGTATATGGTAGGCCTTGGGATGTTAATATATATATATATACACACACACATTATTGTTTGGCCTCTATTTGGCAATGTTGTAGTTGTCTCGACTACTGAATGTTGCGTATGCCTACTTTGTGTTTGCATGCGTTGAATGTTACGTGTTTGGGTTGTACGTTTGCTCGACCCTAAATGTTATACGTGGATGTTATATATGTATATTGTTATATATATAGGGATGTACTTAAAGGATGTTTATATATGTATATTTTGTATATGTACATATGTATGAGAATGTTTAGTCTTCGGTAATGATGACTTAATGAATGTACTCTTTTTTATTTTTTTTAAATTTTTGGCATGACTATCATAATTTCCATTACTGATATTATTTATTTAAAACTTGAACTCACTCAGCTCAAGCTGACTTTGTGTGCATGTTAGTGTGAGTGTCGGGTTAGGAAGAGGATGCCTTATCGCTTGGATGTGCACGAAGCTACTTGGACGGTGAAGGGCATACACGGATGGAAGAATGAATTTTGAACAATTTATTTTAATTAGTTTTACGAATTATATTTAAAATTGGTTTTGGGCAAAATTCCCGGGTTTTAGGGAATTTGTTTTACGATTTATGTTTTCCGCTGAATTTCCACTCTGAGATGTTTGTTTTAATGGAAGAAACCGTTTTCAAGTTTAATCATTTCAATAAGTATTTTGTATGAATACCAACTGTGGGGTTCCCAGGGTTCGGGACCTTACAGAATCAAAATATTCAACGGATGGGAATGAAGGTATGAGACAATGAACATGAAACAATAGTAGATAATCAGTAAGAACAAAATCAAAGACAAAGATTCACTGTATTTAATATATCATTCAATGAAACAGTGAAAGGAATGTCTAGTGTTTCGTAAAGATGGCGGCGGGTGTACTAGGAGACAGAGAATATTCATTTGAATGTTTTCTCTCTCGTATTCTGTTCTTATCCGCTTCCTAATATGGAAACCTAGGACTCTATTTATAGCCCTGACATTCCTTCTAGAATTCCTTAATTATTACATAATGAATGACAAAGTAAAATACAAGTGTAATAGTCTTCGAGCATGATATCTATCTTGCTCGAGCAGACTTGTTATGCAATGCATGCTCGATGAGTGATTTCGAGCATACTTTACATAGAATAATTTCTGATAGAAATTACTCTTCTCTAGCATGCTTCATCCTTCTTGACTAATTCTTGCTTTGCTCGAATTTGTCCCCCAAGCAAGCCTATTCTTCTTGATGTCTTCAATTCTGTCTTGAACTTATTTAGCAATCTTCAGCATGCTTGGATGTGAAGCTTGCTCGGAACTGAACCATGCTCGAAGTCTATACTTCGCAGCATACGACATCTTTTTATTGCATCCATGCTCGTCACCAATGTACTCGGTTATCCTGTGCTCGGATCACTTGGCTGAAACATGAATGATCGAGTTGTTTGCTTGATTGGCAATCCATCCTCGATAGAAGAACACTCTTGCTTAGAGAAGTGTAGCTTGCTCGAAGCCTTCAACACTTAGAAGAAACTGCTGAAAGACCATGCTCGAGGTAGTAAACCATGCTCAATGATCCAGGCTTGCTCATATTCCATACTTAGCTGATTTCTTGAAAAGGTTGAGAAGATTCCAATCTTCCTGTGTAGATATCCGACTCAACATATATGAGCTATTTGATGGACATACCCATATATATATTAGGGTTTCCCTTAGATGTCACATAATGATAACAGAGAATTAAAAACATATATCGTTAACTTTCTCTATAAGATCTCCATCAATCAGTGACATCATAATGGAACCGAATCAGGAATCATCATGGCATCATCTTCCTTCTCTAAGATCTTGTTTCATACAAGTAAAATCTATTATTATGATGTCTAATTTCTTATTTGTGAATGAATTAGCATATTAGGGTTTATGATTTGCCGATATCTCAAGAATACAATCAACAAATAATTGGTCAATGCCTACCGTCAATATTATGGTTCTTTGGGCATCTAAATGTAGGAAAGAAGAAGAAAGACATAATGTATATGAATTTTCTGGCAATCAGAGGAGACTCTATGCCATGAACTTCTAACATCAAAGAACACATTAAAAGAAGTGGAGTAACTTTATTGGGATATGTGTCAGTGTTTTACATTCTATATTTAATAGTTTTTTAAAATTGGTTTAGAGAAGCGAAAATAGGCTAGTGGCTGCAAATAGTTTATCCACTACTTTTATGAAATATATATTTAGTGATTTTTTTATTACTCCATGTTAGTTAAAAGTATAGGTTTTATTTACCGGATATTATCGGAACATTCAAAATTTAAATTTAGAATCACTAAATTTATTTATATAATTTATTATTTTAAGTAATAATATTTCAAAAACATATAATTTTTTTATTATTTTCATGTCTTGAAATAAAATATTAATACTAATAGAAACGAGGCTCTTTCCCCAACACACAAGAAAGTCGTCGTTTTAAAAAAACAAAAATAGAATATATGAAGAATAGGACTGTTCAAGGGTATGACCCTACCCTTTTTCCTAATATCCTACCCGGACCCTTTACCCTTTAGGAAGAAATCTGGACCCGAGACCCTACCCTCTAAACAATAAAAAGGTCGGGTATAAATAAGGGTTTCAAGGGTCCAACCCTTTACCCTTTAAAGCAGTAATCGCAGCTCATTTTCTGCATTTACTAATTGCATATCTCATATATGATTTTAATATGTGAACCCTAGAACAATTATACTTTCATTTAATAACACAGTAAACTCTAACTTCGAAAGTTTATCAACCATTTGAACCGATGCAAATAATATTCACATTCACAAATTACATGTAGAGAACAATTCAGTGATTGTGATATATATATATATATATATATATATATATATATATGTTTCCAATCAGTAGTATGGCCTTTTATTTTTATTTTTCTTAGTATTTAGAAAATTTATGATGAATCATATATAAAATACAAACCTCTCCTATATTTCAGATCAATGCGAATATGATGTATATCTACCTAGAAACTAGTAAACGGGTCAAGGGTTGAAAAAGGGTCGGACCCTTGAAACCCTTTTACCCTTTAAGATGAAATTTAAATACCCTTTACCCGGCCCATATTATATATTCGGGTCTAATAAAGGGTTTTACAAGTCGGATAAAAAGGTTTCAAGGATCTAACCTTTATCTTGCTCACCCCTGATGAAAAAACAGTTGAATTCTTGGAAAGGAAATATTGATAATATGAACAAATTACTTAAATCAATTAATTCTTATTTGATTAATACTCGCGAGAGCACGCAAGGAAACAATAATAAATGAATGGGTCAATTTACTTACGTCATATAATTGATGCATATTAATGAAAGTAAAACGTTTGATTTTAAAAAGTGGTGTATAAACCCTCTCATATGCCCTGAAAGTTCATTCTGTTTTGGACCTCCAAAATGGTTGGTCAGCCCAGCCCTCTATGGCCCGAACCATTTCTTACATGATCTATTTTGTGCCCAACCTAGCAAAAATTCCTGGATCCACCTCTGACATCTGACACCAATAACTAGTTATGCATCCGACGTCAATTACATTTATGACGCCAATTATACATTCAAAGCCGGTTACGCGTTTGACACCGTAGCCAATTATGCATCAAAAGTCAGTTACGCTCCAGCGTCGCTTTCACGTCTTGTGCATGTAATGTGTCTGACGCTTGTAACGCATCCTACGCCGGTTCACGTGTTTGAAGTCGGTAACGTGCACGATGTCGATTAACGAGTCAGGCATCAGTTAATAATTCGATTTCGAGTAACTCGTCAGCCTTATGACAATGATTGCGTGATCAACGCCGATAGCGCGTTCGATGTCGGTTAGGCATGCTACACTAGTATTGCGTTCAGTGTCGGTTAACGTGTTAGGCGTTGGTAAGTTCTATGACACCAGTTACACGTATGACACTAATTGTGTGTCTGGCATTGATAACGCGTCTGTCGTATGTCGTTGATTATGCGTCTGGTGCTGGTTACGCGCCCAATGTCGGTAAGTTCCTTTAGTAACATTTAAGATAAAATAGTCATTGAGTAACTTAATTTTTAATTTTAATAGAATAAATAAATATGGGTATTACCTGAAATGATTCAAATAATAATGATACAAATAAATTTATACAATAAGTGCATACTGTAAGTAGAAAATAGTGTAATGTACAGCGAAAACAGGCCAGCCTTATGCCACCGCGCATTCTTTTTGTCACAACAAAACTGCAAATTGATTTTTCTCTCTTGACCTTCAATTAAAATATAATTTGAGAAGAAATCGAAAAAAAAAATCTTCAGGAAGTGCATGACCAAATAGAACAATGAACTTACCAAAATTTTCCATAGTGCAAATTGATTGGCAACATCATGTACCACAATGCTCCAGTGCAATGTTCCAACTTCAATGGTATTGATTTAGTTCAGAAATCTTTTCAAATAATAATACTGGTCAACAAAAGCTGAGTTTTAAGTATAGTTTCCATAGAGCAAAGTGCACTGTAACTCAGAAAAGTATAGTTTCCATAGAGCAAAATGCACTGTAACTCAGCTTGTGTTAAAAAAGTATAGTTTCCATAGAGCAAAGTGCACTGTAAATCAGCTTGTGTTGACCAATTTATAAAAAAAATGAATAATTCACAAAATAGTGCTTACAAGCCAGCACAAACGGATCCACCTCTGTGTTTGACCAGTAATATTAGGAATAGAAAATGAACAATACCCAAACTGCCCTTTTAGTAAAAGTTGAATAAATCCAGATGCCAAATTAAAATGAGCAATACCTCGTCTTGCCGGTGAATCAATTACAACAGACCCGGTTGATTTCTTCAGTTCATCAAACATATCTGTTAGAATTTGGTAGTTCCTAAAAACCAAAATTGACAAATTTTAGTAAAAGTTGCATTTAGAATAGTCTAGTTTACATGCCAAAGTAAACGAAACTAAAAAAGATTCAGAGTATTATAGTAAAAGAGTTTTAATAAATAATAAAAGATGTAGTGTAAAAGTATAATGGTGCATACATAATAATAGATCTAATGAATATGAACAATCTTTACTGCATATTTAATAAATTCAATAGTTTTGAAAGAAACATGTAAAATTGGCCAAATATATTAGAAACCGTTTATGTGGATTTATATCTATATTACATGTAAATTGGATTACATCGAAACAGAAGGCAAGCGGGCAACAAGCTGCGCCGCTACTCCTTTTTGAATCGCGAAACCCAATCTTTTAAAAACTATATTTGCTGATCTTGGAGTCATAACATTACTATGCATGACCCGCTGAACACGGGTAAGTAGCTCCACAGCTTCAGACGCGAGGAAACCAAAAGTGTCAAAAGCAAAAGGAATAAATACATGTTGGTTGTCAAGACACGCCTTTTCATGTTTTGCCACCTTACCTGAAGCAGCTTTTAATGCGGCTTGACCGACCGCGAAACCACTACTCCCTAAGCCCACCAAAGGAGAAACCCATGTTAAATCCACACACACGTGTTTCCCTCCTATCCATCCAAACACCAAAATGTCAGCCGGTCGAAGAGATGATCTTCCCTCCGACGGGTCAGTCAGGAAATTCACAGGTGCTTCTTTCTTAACAGAAATTCCAGCTCGCCTAAATATATCAAAGAGCACATCCCTAACCAGATCGTGTCGGTACTTGAACCCCGGGAGCTCTTTACAGTGCACCGCGTGCTCCCCATATGAGTCTAAACACGCTTTACGACAAACAGGACATATCTCATCAACCGGAAATAGAGGAATCATAAGGCGATACTTAAGGATACTACGATACTCCACTGGAGACATATGCTGGCCTAACTCATCTATAGGGATAGCAAGAAGAAAATCTTGAGCATGTGGTGCTTGTAGACACTCAAAAATGGCTTTTTGTCTACTTGTCATGTTAAAGTGTGACTCCATGTCGTGAACAATTTTACTAAAAAGAGTGCTCGCCAATGCATGCTGGGCTTTAGAGGGGGCGGTCTCTTTGTTAGAGAAACTGCTAAAATCGAAGCTTGGAATCATATCTATACTTTAGTTATCTATAATAGCGCTACGCGATGATCCCCAGAGTCATGAAAGTTAGGGTTTTGATTTATATCTCGTTTTGACGACCCTAGACGTTATAATTCAATTTCCAGGCGATTTTTAGAGCAGCAAGGAGGAGAACCATTGATTCCAATCATCTCAAGACCTCATATATGTTCTATTACATCATAATCGAAGCCCGAGAGATGCCGAGACGCGGCTGGATCCTTCTAATCATACCCAGGATGGAGAGTATTGTATTTAACAGTTTATCTCATGTATTAAGAATGATTTATTTGTAACCATCTTTGATTAATCTATGAGTATTGATGTCTAGTATTATTGTGTATGCAGTCAGTTTAGGTTTATTTCGATCAAAACGATTAGTGTGCCAGTTGCTATGATAATTGCTTATAGGATTGTTTTGACTAGTTGAATATGATGAAGCATACGTCTGCCCTTAGTTGAGTTACACTGGCAGGGACCGTTTGATAACCAGTGCCGTGTGTTAGCGAGTGTGGATGCCTAAGGTTTATCTAGTTAGTCAATATGTGTTGATCATTGATAGTTAATATGTTAAGTTGCATAAGATGGCTGTTAGTTTACTTACTTGAACCCTGGGTGTGATTTGTCTTTGTTAATTGCTTGAAAGTTGTTTACTTGTTTGTTTATTATAAAACTCAAATCATTTGCTAGTATGTCAGCACTTTGATAGAATACACTTCATAATGTTAGAATGATGTTGAATCAGCCCAAGTCAACTCGTTTTGACCGATTATCAAACTTGGTTGCCCACATTAGATTTCACATTGAATTAAAATTGTAATGTATTAGGCAGATCTGGTAAACACTATCCCATGGCCCATTTGCAAAAATTTTAACAATTAGAATAATACTAGTATTTAGCCCTGCGTTGCATCGAAGGCGTAAAGACATGTAAAAAGTAATGTTGAAAGGTTTTATCGAATCCATATGTTGAAGGTGCAACGTTTTATCAAGCACATGTGTTAAAGGGAGGATTGGACCCACGCTTTGTTGCGGGTCTTTTAAAACGAACGAAAAGTACATGTAAAAACGTTTAACCAGACACAACCGTTACGGCGTGCTAACACGCAAAAAATAAATCGAAACATAAAACATAGAAAATAATAACTAAGTTAACTTAAGAACCCGCGTGTCACGACATGCTGTTAAAGGGGGGAATACGTAAAATGTTGAATCACACGCGCATTGCATCGCTTCAACTCACAAAATTTAGACCGAAATATTACATGAAAAAAGATAAAATATGAAAAGTATTGGTGACCAAAGTTGAAAGTGGAAGTATTGAGATTGAGAATGAAAAATGTTTAATGTCAAACATGTAAAATATAAAAAACGTAGGGTTATAAGTGAAAAAGAAAATTGAAAATAATAAAAAAATATTAAGAAAGCACAAAGTATAACTCATGTTGCACACTAACTTTGTAAATTGTATATATATATATATATATAATAACATGGATGACAATCATGACCCGTTACTTCAAGAACTTAGTTGGTTTGAATTCTTTTTTCTTATTATTATAATTTTTTTTTTATTTGGATTAACTCAAATAATTTTGGTTCAGCTCAAATTATATAATGAGTCAAAACGGAGCACTCTCATAAAACTAGCCAACATAAAACGGGTCAGCACCATCCATGGCCATGTTTGTCGCTAACCCTAGGGTAGAGCATATAATATAATATTATGATTACTTACCTGGAAACTCAGCAACCTCAATAAAGAACTTTGCTTATTTCCAGCAATATGCATATGATATGATGTGTACATCAGATAATGGTATCGAAAGTCAAAACTTTTGGAGTTTATGTCATAAATAATGATAAAACAATCTATGAAATACCAGGTAATATGAGCTACTTCATCTACCTTGTTACCGCATTTTGATACATTCAACAATGCAACAAAATAAACCACTGCATATAGTATGTTCAAATTGAATCTTTGCAACAATATCTTTTTTATCACCCAAATTTAGGTTACATGTATAGAATCCCAATAAGTATTGTCAACTATGCTTAACCATAAATCTACAAAAGGCTACGAAAATAACTAGATTCGTTTAAGGCTGAGGACAGAAGACTATTATTTTAATATATGTTAAAACAATCATGTTCATTGGATTACATCGAAACATAAGGCAAGCGGGCAACAAGCTGCGCCGCTACCCCTAAACCGCGTGCGTTATTTGTTGTGCTACTCCTTTATACAAGAGAAAAATACTTCCTAACAATCATTGTGCATTTAATTTAATGGGACAACTGAATTTGATACACTATTATGATCTCTTTACTTTTAACACAACTTTCTATTCATTCTATCCAGATGTAAACTGTTCTTGAATACCAACTTGGAAGGATCCTGTAAAAACACAAATACAAACGTGCATTAATAAATGAATAAAAAAACCTTGTTCACAATTATATTTGATGCCCTGGTATACTTGAGTAACAAAACAAAACAATAGTTGTTGAGATTTACCTAATTACAATTAACATGACATGAATATATACAAACTTTACTCTTTCTGATCTTTGAGCAAGTTTCCTCAAGTACTTCTTGTAAGTATGATTATCAAGTAAATATCCAAACTTGACACATGATGAGTTGGATTAATGTACCGTGGTTCTTGAAGATTGAAATCAAGATTTGATGGAATTTTAGGGAGATAAGACGAACCAAGACGAACCACAAATAGAAAAAGATGAAAATTACGGTAGACATTTTATTTTATTAGAAGAATAGGATAATAACCCGTTTTACACATGGGTGGAAAACATATCAACAAAAACTATAAAATATAAACCACGTATTCAATCAACACAAATATTTGACCTAAGTTTTTTACCCTCAGATGTTACAAAAGATGTTAAACTATATCTATAACATAAAAAGAAAATACTTTATAAATAAACAATGCAGCGAATAAGAAATAATATAACATAAATGAGCCATTAGACCTGAAAAAAATAAAAAAAAAAACACATATTAGTAAAAGATTTTGTAATATTAATTGAAAAGTATGCTTACAAACACATACCAGCTTTAAACTTTATCACATTAAGTTTTCAAAAATCTCCTTGTAAACAACGTTTGTTGTTTTATTTGTAAGTTGTGATTCTTTGTAGAGTATGACTAACTTAATACCGACTCTACTCTTCACTCTTGACAAAGCTACATAAAGTTGGCCATGTGAAAAAACTAGATCTTTTAAGTACAAGCCAACTCTAGATAATGATTGACCTTGACTTTTGTTGATGGTCATGGCAAAACAAAGTGCAATAGGAAACTGTCTTCTTTTTAACTTGAAAGGAAGTTTCTTATCCGATGGAGTCAGACTGATGCGACTAATTAAGGTATGATATCCTATATGAGTACAAGAAATAACTTTAGCTTCAATTACACGTCTACCAAGACTAACGACTTGTAGGCGTGTGCCGTTGCACAATCCCTTTTTATGATTAATATACCGTATTAACATAATTGGGACACCAACTTTAAGAACCAATTTGTGATTTAGCATTCTAGACGTCTTTATCCCGTTTAGAAAGTTAGGAGAGTAAAATTGCGGGTCAAAATTATCAGAAACAGTTTCAGCTTGATCTAAACTATCGGAACATAGATACTTGACTTCGTCACCGGGAAACAGTGCTAACCATACGCTCATTAATTTCCTGAACAACCTCGTTTAAAGGTGCCAATAGTGCCCGATCTTGAAAGTAAGTAACTTCGTTGAATCTGTCTAACATGTTAGGATAGACAAACTGAATTAAATCACCAATTGGATTAATGAATTCAAAATTAGAAGATCATCTGGAATCCAACAATTGATTCTCCATCATTTGGACCACCAACGTTCCCTTCACCTATATCCAATAGCCAATCAGCAAACTCTTTGATCTCTTCAAGATTTGAGGATCCACATCCAACTGCAAGCCTCATGTTCTTTGTAAGTTTAAGTAGTTTACATTTGGACCAAATGTACGAAGAATTTATAGAAGTATTTAAAAAGTGACTTCTAGTACCGTTTGCAACAACTGGCAAAATCTGTCAGAAATCACCACCATAAACAACCACCTTACCTCCAAATAATGCTTCTTAAGTATTTATAGGATCACCTATCATAACATCTTTTAACGTCCTGCCCAATGCTTCAAATGCGTGCTTATGAATCATGGGTGCTTCATCCCAAATAATTAAGGTTGTCTTTTTCAATAATTCATACACGTCTGTATTTCTCTTAACCTAATTTGGAAAATAAATAAAAACATGTTTAATGCAATGAATGTATAATAAAATTGAAATTCAAACATATGAAATTGAATATTAAGAACAAAATATACTTATAATATTTCTAAATTGACATTTTTGTTAAGTCAATAGGGAAAAAACAAAAGGTGTGAATAAGATTCGCATAATGAGATATAGTGTATGATAAATAATACCGGACATTAGAATCTTCAGATAGATTAATCGGAATGAGAAATCTTGAGTTGGCTGTTCTACCACCCTCCAATAACAAAGAAGCGATTCCGCTTGAAGCAACGTTCAACACAACTTCTCCCTTAGACCTTATGGAAGCAGATAAGGTTCTCCATAAATACGTTTTGCCCGTACCACCATAGCCATAAACAAAAAATACACCACCTCTTTTAGCAACCAATGAATTCATTATTTCATTAAAAACACCTTGATGTTCATCTGTTAACGAATTAAAAAAGATTATTAAATTCTTTAGACATGGTTTCGGTATCATAAGAAAGTTCTTCAACTATCAATAGATTAGTTGCTCTAGAAATAGAATCCTTGTCTGGAAAAGGCATCTCTTTGTACTTTCTGAGAGTTGAGTTATTAGAAACTAAAAAATTTTCAATTTCAAGCACTTTAGTTGTTCTTCGTTAAGACTCAACTCTACAAAACAAAATAACATTATATATTCAAAAAAAAGTATAAACAAAAATATTTTAAAATTAATAACTGTGCAGTAAGAAAATGGATTAAAATTATTTAAATCGTACTCGGATTATTTTGATCCTTTTTTTATTTGTATAGAATGCCGTCAACTAAAAGTTGCCATGTGCTTTCCCAAACAAAATGGGGTCTAGATAAACTGTATGTAATCAACATTGTAGCAAATAAATGTCGAAGATAATAACCGGTGGAAGTATAACTTGCTTCATGAATGGCCTCTATATACTCTTTGTCATCATCTAAAAGGCCTATTCTATAGCATGCCTCTCGAAAAGTATCACAAACAACTCCATCAATTGTTCGAATGTCTTCAAAACATTTAGGACCTTTAACCTTATTTAATAGAATTCTTAGGTAGTAAGCTTCATCGAACGCGGGTGGAACAGCATGAACTCTACCTATTGCAAACCCCCTTTGTCGCAATTCCCATTTACTTTGGTTTTTTTTTTCATACAAACTTTGTTGGAAACTTAGAGTAAGTGAGATGGCTTGCAGACTCGTACTTCTTATTACACTCAAACCAACCAGTAAACATTAAAGATGCGTTGGTGGTTTTGTTAAGTACATCTTCAATATCTTCATCAGCACCATATATTACTTGGTGTTCACCAGGTAAATGAAAAGCAAGCCTCATAACTAACGGAATCCTATAACGCACATCAAATGCAAATATTCTCCATGTGGCTTGCCGAAACATATCTGCAGCCATAAAATGCTTTAATTTCGTCCAAATTAGGATTTTGGTTATCAGAATTTGTATTTTGTACAAGCGAAATTGTCGCTCGATCTGGACCCTTATTAATGTATTTAAACAAATACTTGATTGACCCATCTTGATTGCACCACTCGACGTTTATGTGGGCTTGAAATTTTTTTAATAGAGTCTTGTTATAGGGAACAACACTTCTATTATCTAAATTTATATCTGACTTCACAACATATTCTCCATTATCTCTTCTTTTGTAGACCGGAAAGCCTTCGGAATCGATACTTGTTTCATTCTGAACTCTTTTTGGAAAATTCTTGGAACATCTTTTATTAACCAAGCAGGTGCATTTAGGGTTAGCCTCACCACATGGACCGTGAATCATGTAATCAGATACAAGCTTGTATAGCTCCGGTTCTGTGTTCTTGTTTGGAATTTCAGCCGAGATAAAATTATCTATCAGTTGTGGATTAAGAATCTTGCTTTCTACATGCAAATATACGCGTGAGGTAACCCCCTTTTCTAAAATTCAATCGTGTAAACAACTGCAAAAAAAAAGAAGAAAAAACTATTAAACAATATTATCTTAATATTAACACATTAAATATATAAAAATATACATAAGTAAATTTTTTTTTTAATATTTAATAGTCATAAGATAAAAAAGATGTTACCTGCTTGAACCTTTCCAAATAATGACTTTTCTTTCAACTCTTTAATCATTGAATCTAGCTTGAGCTTAAAAGGTCTGCATAATATATCAAGTCTATCCTTCGACTTTAAGGTAGTATCTTTAAGAAACCTTTTCACTTCTGGCCAATTGGGATTACATATTATAGTTATGAAAAAATCTGGATAGCCATACCATCTACAAAGGGTCATAGCATCTAGACAATTTTGCATCATATATTGTGCCCCCTGGTAAATGAGGAAGGTAGAACAACACGCTGACCAACTGTAGAAGGATCACTATTTCCAGTTGATTAAATACCTCGTAAACTTTTGTACGTATCACACCTAAGATCATGTTGTTTAGCGCGAATACAGTGTAACCTTTGAGCCTCAATCATGGAATATTCGTCAACTAACATCTGCTGAAACAAACGCCTACCATTTAACATCACTAAAATTTTATTTGGCCTATCTTGAATCCGATATGCAAAAAACTAACGCATTGTAACCTTCTTATGAAGTATGTTAACCTGATAACCATCCTCACCAAAAGGATAGAACAACGGGTACTGTAGAGGAACATATGATGGATGAAGTTTACTGATACGCTTTAATGAACCACATTTTTTTGTTGCAATTATATCTCTGTTATCAACAGCATCACCAATATCGCCAACGATTAAAGCAGCAACTTCAGAAGCGAATGGTAAGTTATAAGTCCTTGCATCATATTGTCTTGTTCCAATTATACGCAACTTCAAATCCATTTGTGGGTTTGTTGAAAACAATCCCGTACCACTCGATACGCTTGAACCAAATGATTATGTGAATCTAACATCGTCTTAAGATAATTAATTATATCAATTTCTTGATCATCGACCAGTTTTTTAGTGTCACTACAAAAAAAAAGATACATATATTAAAAAACTGAATATATATATATATATATATATATATATATATATATGATAATAAAAACTGTCGACTAGTATTGTTGTTAATACCTAAAAACACTTTTGACGATTTGAAATCTCGTTTTCAGTGTCATAGATGTAAAGTTGAGCAAACTGAGGTTTACTCCCGTCTAACGGTAGAACACTTCCCAAACAATGATAGTTTTCACCACTAAGTTTAAATGTATATGGAGCATTTCCTCTATTTAGATAATTGTCAATCTTTCCACCCATAGACGTAAACGAAAACATTGAATTGAAACGTCTAATGTTTTTCAAGAAATACTTTCTCTCGCGCTTTGACCACGAAATAATTGAATACAACTTTCATCCGGTTGCCTAACATCCGGAAGTTCAACTTTGTCATTATAACAACATAGAGAAAAACCTCCATCAACGTTACTCTTCTTCTCTCCCTTAACTTCAGTTTTTCACAACAATGCATTGCAACTTGGACACGTAACAGATTGATTACCATGATCAAGATATTCTACATAAAGTTATAAAGAAGAGAAATTTAAGTCATACATATACAATATTATATATATATATATATATATATATATATATATATATATATATATATATTATATATATATATATATATATATATATATAATTCAATCTTCTATTTACTGATATAAAATTATAAAATTACCTGAAGATATCCCTTTAAAAACATTTACAACGTTCTCATCACCAACAACTGTAGCATGTTCATTTAAATCAGACATCCGAATAGGTTCAATTCTGATAAACTTTTTTTGCCTTTTACGAACAGTTGACGATGGCTCTGCAATGTCATTAACAACACGAGAAGAATATCTCGACGTGTTAGACATTTTTGTAGCAACATTAACGTTAGATTTGATAACACGACTTCGACCTGATGACAACAACAAAATAATAGTTAAGTATAAACTCTCAAAGCATTTTTTTCGTATAAAACTTCAAACTTACAGTAAGATATAGTTTTTTAATAAATATCTAACAATAAAATTTGAACCAAATTAAGTTTTTGATATGTTTAAAAATAACATAAAAAATCAAAGATAAATATTACTTATAAGGAAAAGTCAAATACTTGAAGATGAATTTTGTGATGCATTTTTGGTTAAATCCTTTGAACCAGATCGTTTGCCATCTAAAATTAATCGTCTTTCTTTTCGTTTGGTAGCAGGAGAGTTTACATATGCTGTACACATTTTCTCTGCAAATACGAACAAAAATAATAAAAAAATACATAAAAAAGTATATCATAAAGCCTTTATATTAAAATTTTGGGTAAGATGTAATGCCAGTTTGTAGTGGAAGACACAAAAATATATGATTGTAGTCTTAAATCATGTACTAAACATTGAAGATCTTAATTAATATAAATGAGCAAAAAAAAGGCTATAATTATGGTGACAATATAAAAAGAAGATTTGTTAAAGTCAAAGATTATAATTGGTACACTAGTTACCAAATTTATTTCATAATTTAATCCTTAATTAATAATATTATTAGTATCTGAAATTAATAAAGATTATAATTGACACAAGCAATATCTTACATAAATAGGATATACATTTACACCTCTTTATAAATTTACATCTAGAATTTTTTTTATGAAAATCAATACGTGTTTTCTTGTCCATTAATATAGTGCACAAACAATCAAAGTACACAAACAATCAATTTTATTAAAACCCAAGAGATTACCAATTTAAAAAATACCAAAATTTTAGAAATTAAATGTGTGTAATAAATATTATGTTATAAAACAAATATTCAATTATATTAAAATGAGTTATTACCAACTCTACACGATTTTGAGCTTGTGAAATACAAAGCCGCATTTAGAGACAGAGAATATATAAACAGAAACATCCAAAAAAATCCAATTTATAAAATATGTAAATATGGTATACTATAAATAAACGTTTGACTTAATTAATATTTTCAAATTTCAAATTTTAAATAATTCATATATTTCATATATATTGTAAATGTAACAGTAACTCCAAATATTAAGGCTAATATTGCATAATTATTGCAAAATCATACTACATTTCGGTTAACATTAACTCCAAATATCTTTAATTTCGGTTAACACATGTTGTAAATCTAACAATAACTCCAAATATTAAGGCAGGTTGCTTGAGATTTCCATAAGCAATTACATAGCTTTAACTCCAAATGGTATGTATTTTCGGTTAAGAAATTAACTTCTACAATTAAGTTTAATTCATAATAAACACATTAACTCCAAATATTGCATAATTATTACCACATATTGAAAATCTAAAATAAAGATATTTCGATTAAAAATGAGTTATTACTAAAATGGGGTTAAGGGAAAAAACTATTTTCTAAAATAGGTTATTTGAAAATTAATTACCAAAATGGGTATGTTTAAAAAACTTTTTTATATTTCCAAATGTTAAAAGCATACCGGGTAAAAATTAAGATTTATATAAGATTAATTTGATAAAATGAAAAGAGATAAATAAATACTAAAAATACATGTGCATCAGTGTTTGACTTTAGTGCTTAAAACTGATTTTGATATTTTTTTTGTAAACGAAATGAGAAGCAATTAATAACAAAAATCCAATCCAAAAATCCAATATATGAAGCCAAAAACCCAATCATAATTTTTATTTGAAACTTAAATAAAAGCAAACATCCAACCATGGATTAAATATTCCAACAATCCAAGAAACATAGATAATCAGTCTGATAAACCAAATGAAACAAAGAAAACCAAAAAGTCTCCAAATCTTGAAAGATTACAATGAAATCAATTCATTGTATTTATTACTAAATCTTAAGCTTTCACTTTGAAACCTTCTCCAGTTTCGGAGTTAAAAGTGTCAGACCCTCGTTAAGAATTGCATCACTGATAGTGGGCTTGTCTTCAACACTCACTGCCTTAACCTTAGTTGTCGACATCCTAGCTTCATCGTCAACTTCAAAAACGTCCACAAGTTTCCTCTTGAGTCTATCATCAGAAGAGGTAATAGATCCCTTGTTATTGTTTGTTTCATCATGAGCATCGACATTAGAACCTGGAGTTTGATTTTCACCAATATCAGAAAGCTGTTATTAAAATTAGATAACAAAGGATAAACACTTTAGACAACTTTTTATTATATATCTTTTTAAGAAGAATATACATAGATATTATATGTACCTTAATTGAAAGAGAACCGCTTGATTGGAGTTCTGAAACATATGCTCCCAAAATAACCGAATCGGAATCAGATGGCTGAAGTTTGAAATGGTAAGGTAAAAATTTTTAATTTGAAGTATAACAAACAAATAATACAAAATAATTATGTTCTAATTATTTAAGATAATTACCGGAGGAACAAAAACCCTTTTCTCAATTTGAGAAATAATTCCGTGATCAACAGTAAGCTTGGAAATCCCATAGTCTTCCACATTGTTTCTGAAGTTGAAGTCGGCAATGTCAACCTTGAAAGCAAATTTCTTTTCTAATAAACTATTCAACTCAAGGGGAAATCCACCCCTTACAATCCCATTCTGTGGTAAATTTAACCAAAAAAGTTAAAAGACAAGTCGGAAGAAAAGTGAAGATACAATACACAAAAGAAAATTATATATGTTAATTAAATAATTTCCACAAGTAAATTAACGCAAACCTCATCTTCAGAAACAATCAAATCACTGGCTGGTTTGTTAATCAGCAACTTAGCATCTCTATCAAAGAGGGTCAAAGAAACAACTTCGGTGGAATCTTGTACCCTTATTTTTATCTTATACCTACAATAGGTTTGACATATTCATTAATTAAAAGTTAAAAAGATCTTAACAATATAAACAAATGATATTCATCACATAAATTTAATATCAAACTATAATACCTAGCTAGGTGTAGGGACAACACCTACTGTGTTGCATCTTGTATTTTTACATTCATAAGCGTTGACACCTTCAACAACATTAACAATTAGTTTACGACTACAGGTGCTACACCCAATGTAATACCAATCAGTATCCGGATATATAGCTTTTATTGTTCCGAGCAAAATGATACTTTTTGGCTATAAAAAAGTAAAAATATAATTAATCGTTATACAATAGGGTATAAGAGATAAATATGAGACTTTAAAAATTTTAACCACTAACTTACCACGAGTATTGTGCAAATCTCGCAAATATTATAGAAAGATGTTGTTTTCAAAAACTCGTCATCAAGAGATGACAATAACTTCACTGGAATTGGTCTGCGAATGTTGACATCATTTCCATTTAGCAATCCAAACAATCTGCAGATGATAAATTATGTTATTACATAAGATTTACGTATTCAAAAATATTAATCAAAATATTTAAGATAAAAAATAGACACTAATTGTTATATACGTGTTTTTGTATTCCTCAATTTCAAATAATTAGTCATTTATAAACACACAGCTCACATCCGATCCAAAGGAATTGGAGACGTAAACTTTCTCTACAAAAATTAAAGATTATAGAATGACTTAATATATTGAAGATGATAATTTTGGAAGATAAATGGAATTAATGTATAATTACCTTTATTATTAGCACCGATATAGTACTTTACCAAATTGAAGTAGACTAATTGCTTGGGCTTCCTCAAAATGATCAATGACGTATTTAGACAATTGTGAGGCATAATCATCCCAGAGTGTAAGATAAATACAATTTCCACTAAAAAAACGTAGATGTCAAATAACATATTATAAATTATAAACATTAAATTAAAGAGATTGCAAGTATTACTAAAATAAATACATGAACAAAATTTATGTTTGAATAAACATGAATATAAACACCCTTGTGAAAACCATGAATGATGAAGTTAAATAGTTTTTCAAAAACTATACGCTTTGTGGTTCGGACAATGCCCTTATTCATGGGCTTGTCCTGTTGTTCAGTTCAATCAGATCCATCGACACATTTGTGACAGGAAGGCCACGAGTAGCTTCCATAGTTGATTAGTTTTATAAGTAAAATTGAAGTTTAACATTAAGTTTTATACATCATATAGAAATACAGGGTTAAGTTAAAATAGGAAAATGGTTTTTCCTAAAAAGTCTAAGTAGTAATCATAGCCATTAAACAATATAATAGATGGTTAAGATTAAAAGGTTGAGAATCAGGCATTGGATTTCAAATTAAAGGTATTATGGTCCATGAAAAGGAATATTTTCTCTCTCTTTCATTACCTCCATTTTTCTTAAACGTCAATAACTCTTTTATACGATGTTACTTTTTAATAAAAACTACATGATAAAAACAGGCGTTTTTTTATCTGTAAAACAAGTATAATATCAATATATAAATATATGCATTTATATATAAAACGAAAAACACAATGATAAGAACTTTGTGTTTTCTAAAACAGAATGAACTTCTTAACAAATAACACAATCATTTTTGTTATAAAACACAATCAACAAAACACAATGAAAGCAGTGCATTATGATACACAATTTGAAAAACACACTGAACTCAACTGGAAAAACACAATGAATGAAACATAAAACATTGAGACGAAAAACCCAATGGTGAAAAACACAATTGTGAAAAAAAACACAATCTGGCAGTTTAACAAAGAAAAACACAATTCGGCAGTGGTCGTGTGCCTATGCGGCGGTCAGCGGCGAGAGACAGCAACGTCGTTCTAGCATTTTGAGGTGAGTTGCAGGACGGTGGTGAGTTGCAGGACGAGGCTCTTCATGGATCTGGCGATGACGTCTCGATGGATATGCCAGCGAACAGGATGTAGCTTCTGTGCAAGAGACCGTCGTCGTTCAATTTAAAAAACAAATTGTTCACGTTTTGAAGCCAGGGGCGGCGGAAGCAGCTCATCTCGCCGGAGAAAGTCATTCGCTAGGGTGAGCTCTAGTTCAGCAGACATCGGAAAAACAAAGGTTGCAGCGGTGGTCGGTGACTTGTGATGGCAGTGGTGGTGGTTGACGCCGGAAAACAGAGACCGTGATGGTGATTATGAGGTGTGATGTTTGCATTTGGAAAATGGAACTTTTGGAGAGAGAGAGAGAGAGACCGGTGTGAGTTTGAAGATGATGGTTTTTTTTTCTATATCTATATTTACTGTTATAGACAAATATACCCTTTAATCTATAAATTTTGAAAAAGAAATTGGAAGGCAAGGATTACTTCTTACTTCTTAGACTTCTTACAAACATAATACTTCTTATTTAAATCTAGCCCTAGAAATAGATATATGATGTGTTTAAGAATCAAATATGAGATCATTGGTCCTTGAAGTTCCATAGTTTGGATATTGAACACTTAAGTTCAATCTTTACACTTTTTTACCTTAAATTCAATAAAGTTTAAAACAGTTGGATTTTCTAAAATTTTAAACTGAACATGCAGCAATTGCCAACACATTACAAACATGTATTTATAATTATCTTCATAAAACAAAATATTCTATATAATATAAAAAAGATTTAGATTTTCTTTTAAAACGGATGTGCTTATCATAAATGAGAAATTATAAGTTGATTAGTGTTTATTGTAATTAGGAAAAATGAAGCATTTGTATTGTATGATAATAATATATTAATCGGGGACTTAACCTACATGAGGAAAGACTAAAGGCTAGGCTATTTGTATTATACAACATTATCTTTGGGGCACACTTATAATTAAACCAAAAATAATAATAATAATAAAAAGTAGGTAACCTCTAATTGTGGGCAAGCAAAAAAATTTAAGATATTTTACACTATCATTCTACATGTTTACATATCAATTTTTACATGTGGAAAGGCTAATTTGAGTTCTTTATCTTAAAACATACGCTTGTAAGTTGGGTTATATACAATACCTATTTGATTAAAGTTCATTTTACTCAAATCAGCAAAAATAAAATCAGCAATTAAATAAGCAATTAAATCAACACTCCAGCCCTTTTTTGGAATTTTAGTTTTTAAAAATTTAATACATCCATCGAAAGTTAAACTACAGTGTTTAAAGATATGTTAAATAAAGACGTTATCAATAGTATTACCTTAAATCGGAGATCTCCATGGTACGTTTGTTTTTGTCTTTAAAGTTTGAACCGTTGCTTTTGAAGATGTGAACCACATGACCAATGACATCTACCAAAATCAAATGAAATTATTAGTTGAGATACAAACTTGCATAATTAATAAAAAAATCTAACAAAAATATAAATAAAATATTATTTAAATATAAAATGGTGTGTATACCTATAGTGGACTTCAAAGGAATCTCTTTGTTAATTATTGCTTGAAAAGAAGTTATTTTGAAACCAAACATACGACCATCAAAGTCTTCACATGGATTGACATGGGCGTTTGGTCCCAAAACCAACTTGTTTGGACAATCAATTACTCTATAGTTGGAACCATTCAAACCCACGCAAGGATTCACAATTGTTAGAGTAGAGTTTTCGTTCAAAAATCTTTTGAAACGAAAAATGTCGGGTTTGAAACCGTAGCTTGCATTCTATTCTCCTGTCATAAAATAATAATATAACAAAACAGAAGCATGTGTAAATAATTCATGAAAAGATTAGTAATTTTTAAAGAGAAAGGAAAATATATAATCATTAAGAACTTATAGATTGATCTATGAGGACCATTTCCATCAAAAAGTCCTCATTGGCATTTTTGTTATCACTGACGATCCATACTCTCAAAACTCTAACCTTAACTGTGGACGGGGATGTTTTGAGAATATCAATTTCATTCAACATGGTAATGTTTTGAATCTCAATTATAATATGTTTTGAATCAAATGATAGAAGACTTTAGTAAAATAATATGTTTAAATACAAAATTATATAAATAACAACTGAAAACTTACTTGGTAAAAGCTTCAAGTGTAGAAGATTGTTATGAATGTGGATGTAAAATGCATATACCATTGGATGTTATATAGTATAATATGAAGATGTTTAATTTTGTAAAACATCGTAATTTTAGGAACTTAAACATCGTAAATTTAGGAACTTCCCTTTTAATTAAATAATAAATATATTAAATCGAATTATTAAATTAAATATAATACAAGCCTAAAAATAAATACCCTATAAATAAAGCATATAATTTCGTCTCAAAATACCGAGCTTGATTTTGGGAACTACCAAAAATCAGTAATGCAGAAAATAAAGCATTAACCATCCTATTTATAGTTATTCTAAAATATAGTAAATCAAAAATTTAAGCGTCCTAATTAGTAAATAGAATAATTTTAATTGCAGTCAAACAATAATTTGAATTTGGCCATGAATAATTTTAATTGCAGTAAATTGAATAACTTTAATTGAATAACTCACCTGTTAGTTTGATTATTACAGAATGAAGGAAAAGAAAATAATAAGAATAATAACAAATATAATAACATATAACAATTCAGCAATAATACGAGATAATAATATATTGCTAACTTCGTAACTAATGTCATCTATGTCGAGTCGCATATCCCGGTGTTGAGCAAAGAAACACATTGCTAACCACAAGTTGATCTCTAAACGCCCTAATGTTTATAACCAGAGAATAAAAAAATAAATGATGTATTAGAGTAATCACTGAAAACAATATAATAGCAGAAGCTAAAGTCATTCAATTTCCAGGTGTTATTAACTGATACTTGATAGTTAAAGAACCAAAAATATATCCTAGATCAGTTTATATGTGCCTTGTAACGTCATTAAATTTCCAGAAATTTAATATTAAAAACATAAGATAAAACAAAAAAAAAACAAAAAATAGATATCTGCATTCTGAAGAACAGGCGTAATCAATCCCCTGTCTATTGTCACTGCAACCGCAACATTAATATTGTTGTTGTATGTAAAACTCTTCCCGTCTCTACAAGTCGAATTAACAACCGAGTGTTTAGCCAATGCAAGTGCGGTGGCCTTTGCTAACAACGCAGATTGTATGATTTGTGATTTCACTAATCGTGTTTATTGATAATTTTGGCTTGTCGAATACATTAGGGTTTAGACGATGAATGATGATTCCAAGGGTTAAAGAAATTAGCGATGAATCAATGGTGTAATCGGAGTATCGGATTCACAAATCGGTTGTTTAAACTTCTATCGGCTTGTTTGCAAGATTTGATTGAGAAAATGACGGCGATGAAGAATTTAGGGTTGAGAGGATGAAAACTGATGATGTAAAATGGGTATAGGGTTATCGGGTTATACAGGATCCAACTGATGATGTAAAATGAGTATGGGTCGCGTGTGTTTTTGAGTTTGTGGATTAAAATTGTGAATAGGTGGAAAATATTTACATGGAAATGTGCTGACATGGTGTTCTATATGGACGGGCTAGAAGAAGAACATGTAGACATAATTGAGTTGCTTTAATATATTAGTTAGATAAGATAAGATAAGATAACATATGTTTTATGAATGAAAAAATGTAATTGATTTTTTAGTATGGATAATAACATGTAATATATATGTTTTATGAATAGAAAATATGTAATTACTTTTTTAATTAAGGAAATATGTAATTATGATCTTTAACAGTGAGAAGTATGCAAATCTACTTATAATAAGTTATAATTATACGACTCCTTTAGTCTTCTCCATCTATCTATCTAATCCAATTAAAAATAATCTGCCTACTCCAATTATTAATATCCTTTCTTAGGCTTCTAAAATACAATGTCACTTTTAGCGGAAAATTTTTTTAAAATAGTCTATTTGATGAGAAAGATTTTCAAAATGGTTCATTTAACGAGAGAGATTATCAAAATACTCATACATTTTTGTGGATTCCAAAAATGTCCGTTTAAAACTGTCGACGGAGACAATTTTTGAACCAAATCTGTCTTTAGACAACTTTTGAACCGAACCCGTCTACTCAGATAATTTATTGATCAAATCCGCCGGCTCCAGTAATTTTTGAAACAAATTCATCATTTTTGAAAAACGTGATTTTTGAAATTCGACAAATTTGAAATTTTGTATTTTTTTTAATATTTTATAATTATAATTAATTTTACTCATATTTAGATTTTCTTTTCTAACTTTTAAAATATAAAGTTTTATAAAATTTCGAATATACCGTTGAGACGAGCTTATTTTATCTACGTGGCGATATAAATTTTACTCAAAACCGATTCGAGTCAAATTTATGTCAAAACATTCAATAAAAACTTGACTCAACTCGGTTTTGAATAAAATTTATGTCGGCGCGTAGATAAAAGCATGTCTTAATGGTATATTCAAAATTTTATATTTTAAACGTTGTAGAAGAAAAACTAAATATGAGCTAAATTAATTATTATAATAATAAAATATAATAAAATATTAAAAACACAGATAAGATAGTTTGGAGAAGTTTCATAGACAACGCCAATTTTTGGTTCAAAATGGACTGGCCCATTATTTAATTCAATTGGCGCATTTTCATTGGTTGTTGAAATCCGTCAGCTCGCTTACAAATGCGTCATTTCAGACGGATTTCGCATAAACTTTTTAAAACTATTCAACAAATGAGGATTATAAAGGGATTCTCTCTCTATCTTTTAGATTATTTAAATTTTCCCTTTTTAGCCTAGCTCGTCCATCAATAATTCAATATATACCTTCAATTATGAATATCATTTCTTAGGCCTTCTAAAATACAATGCATTTTTAGCTAATCTCACCCATTAACATATACCCTACTAGGTTAGAATCCGTGTGACACACGGTTTGGTCAAAGATATAATAAAACAAAATAAAATAAACATATATATACATAATAAGATAGATAATGGCTTCATATTATATAAGCAATTATACTACTTTAAGTAAGCATGTAAATTACAATTCTCTAAATATTTCCTTAACTTTGGTTCACAGTCATCGCAATATATGTATCGGAAAATTTTAATTTATATCAATTAAATTTCAATAAAACTACTTACAATTATTTTGAACTTAACATGAATCCAAGCCGGTCATTTAAAATTACTTACAATTAATTGTATGATAAGGGTGATATAAAGTTGTATTATGATGTGGAGACTGACAAGATATTTGGGAGGGGTTCTTCTTTTTGTTATCACAAACCATTTTTCTTATCATTCGGTTTTCCTTTAAGATAGCTAAACTTTAAAAAATATATATATAATATGATATAATAGTGATAGTAACATGGCTAGTTAAAAAAAATGAAACTTACAATTTGTGATCAATCTTTGTTGTGTAGAGATTAAAAATTCTCATTGGTGATACATGTAAAAAAATAAAAAAATTAAAGATGGTAATTTTACTGAATAAATAAATAACTATTATGTAATCAATAATAAGAATAAAAGTTTAGAGATATATACCATCAGTAATATTAGATAGAGATATTCACAAGATAGTATTGCTAAATGTAGAACACATCATCTCCTTTAAAATAATAAAAAGCCCATAGTTCTTCGAAAACAATCAACTAAGAATAAAAGTAATTCAAACATTGCATATTCGAAGACATTTACTTGTTAATCTATTAAACATTAAATCTTGTACTATATCAACTTGCTTTTTGGATAGTTTAATGTGTGTTTTTAAAGATAATATGTCTTTATTTAAATAATATTTATCGATAACTGATGACATACTTTATTTTGTTTGTAATATATCTCTAAGTAAAAAATCGATGTTATATAATGATCATAGAATTAGGGTTTCAATTGAAAGACAAAGGATTACATACAAATCAACTACGTGAATCAGATTATATGAATCGGATTAAATAAATTGCATTAAGTAGATTGATCTAATGAACCTGTGAATCGATTGAATCCGATTGAATATGTGTAGGTGAATCGATTGACTCTGATTGAGGATGTTAACCCGATTGAATCTGTGAAGGTGAAACAATTGAATACGTGAATTTGATTACAAATGCCTGATAGCTACCTTGAATACTGATGAATTTCAATGTAATAGGTAGATAGTGATTGCAAGGTTAAGAACATGTGAATTGAGATGAAAAAAATTTTGAATATGATAGGCATCGCAAGTTTGATTTTGAAATTGAATTAAAGTAATTAAAATAATTAAGAAATGCCATGTGAAACTTTGAAGAAATTTGATGTAAAATAAAAGGAGAATTTGATGACCACTTTGAAAACTTCTTGTTAATTTAAAATAAAAGGAAAGATATTGGGTTTTGAATTTAAAATAATTAAAAAATAATAGGAATTGACATGTGTCATTTTGAAGACTCCTTGTTAAATATAAAAAAGGAAGGTTTTTTAAAAATCCACTCTTTTATTATATAGGTAGATTATATGTATGCTGATACAATGATAAATTTATTGAGTTTAGTATTATGGTCTCTAATAATTTTGAGAGACAATATTACCTTTTGTGAATTTATAAATAGTCACTGACGTTCTGTTTGTTTTTACTTAAAATGTCTGCAAGGGGCTTACGTCTGCAGGTGCGCAGATATAAAAAACAAACAGTATTATATTTTTAGATTGCAGACTTTCAAGCCACATCTTCAGTTGCAGACATGAAATCAGATGAAATAAGATTGCAGACAGTTTTTGTCTTAAAAAACAAACAGTACCTAAATCTTTTTTTCTCTTTCTTTCTTTCTTTTAAACAATAGTCACTAAATCTGTTTAATGGTCATCATTTAATTGAAAGCAATTGGCCTTTTAGCTCAATGCATTATAGTGATGGTTGATGCTTGAAATCTTATTATCTTAGGTTTGAAACCTGACTCATAGGGGGTTTTCACTGTGGTGGGTTTCATTCTTGATGTTTTTGAGCGAGCGGGCCTAAAAAGTCAGAATCAATTTGGAACATCCCGTCTTAAGAAGTCTCACTCAAAAATTGAGGTTTTCTTAAACGCTTTTAAAAAAATTTAAGCAATTAAAAGAGCGAATGAAAGAACACCATATACAAAACATCTTGATCATAAGTTTGACATTAGGAAACATTAAAAGTTCCTTTCTTTTGGTATAATCATCAAACACCAATTTAAATCTTTCAAGGAGTATGTTTTTAACTTTCTTGCATCCTGTTTTATGTTCAAACAATAGACATGAATTACATTTTAGCCTAATCTCATTTACCCTAAATCCAAACACCATTTTGTTTACCAAAACCAAGAAACCAAATCATAATTTTAATTTATCAGTAAACCAAACCACGAAATCAATTCATCCGTTTGATTCGGTTTTACGAGCTTTTAATTCAGTGCGATTCGATTCAGCTGTTCAAAAAGCTCGCGTCTCATAGAAAACCTCAAATAAAGCTAGCTAAAAAGAACTTGATTTGAAACGACCCAAGCCGAGCCGGCTCATTTTTGTAACTGAACTCGGCTCGGCTCGTTTAACTTCAAGCTCGAGCTGAGCCTAGTTGCCTCGTTTAATTTAGAGCTCGAGCTCAACCCCATGCCTGCTCGAATCAGCTAGACTTGTTTACCACTTCGTCTTAAAAACATTCCAACCCGAAAAAACCGATTAAACCGAAAATCGAACCCACCTCACACATCCAAACCGCATCCCAAAACTGTGATATCATCATCCACTTCTCATACCCATCAACACATCCTTTCAACCCAAATTCCATATCTTCATATCTTCATTTCGTTACAATGCATTCATAGATCATAAATTATAATATAATAATATACACATCAAACCCTAATCCCAAATCAAACCCTAATCACATCTTTCTTCATAATAATATTTATAATAATCGACGGCTCAATTTCAATCGGCGGCTCAGATCTCTTGTTTTACTCTTCAGTAAGTAATCATCTGCCAAATTAGATGTAATTGACTGTTGGGTTGTGCGAATTTGTCATTAATTGTTTGCATTTAAGGTTAATTTCATTCAATTTGGGGGTTTGAGTTGCCTAGTGAAAAATCACAAATTGATCGAATATTATTAGGGTTTAGTGATTTGGGTAAGTGTTTGTTGAAAATTTGATTCCGATCTAGCATAATTTTGTGTGTATTAGCATTATTAATTATTTTTTTTTGTGTTCTAGGGCTCATAGATATATTATTTGAGTATGTTTGTTTTAATAATTGGAAAATGTTGAAGGGTTTTTATTTTTTAATCTTGAATTATGTTTGTTAGGGTTATGAAATGCTTATTATTCGCTTCTTGAATTACTCTTCTTTTGTTTTTCAGATTAAACACATGATTCTTTTTATGTGTTTTGCTAGCACAGGAACAGGTAAATGTGCATACGACCGGTTAGCGTCTTATGGATATTAATTGTTAATTTTGTTGAAGTGCTTTAAGTTAAAAAGCGTTTACGGAGCGCAAGCTGTGACGTCAACGGGATAAAGTTTAATGCTTATAATTTTCCAGCCTATAGAGGTAACATATATCATTTTTTAAAGTTCGAATTTGTTTCTTCTATAAAAGTTTTGACGTAAACTATATATGTTCTATATGGATTTAATGAACGTGTTTACTGGTTTTTGACTCAAAGGACGCCATAGAGAATATTTGCATGTTTGGTGATGGAATGAACCTTGCATATTAATTGTAATTTTCGATTTTACGTATTTCAAAATTTTCAGTATTAGTTACGTGTGCATCAGGGAAATTTCAAATTTAAAGCAATGCAGTCACGTTCACCCAAAATCACCATCAAAATGGGAGGCAAAAGACCCGGCGATACTCTGCTTAATGTAAATGGTAATCACGAAACCTTAGAAAAAGACCAAATTGCACTCGAGGGACCTAGTGCCCGTTCACACAGTGATAGAAAAGAAACAGATGAAAGCATTTTAGACGATTCTTTATCCGAATATAGCTCAGAGGATAAGGATAAAGATACCCATAAACAAATTGTGCTTTTTGATTATTCTCTGAACGGGTCAAAGGCGGTCAAACCTGTAAAGGATCCGAATTCGAATAAACACTCGTCTTTTTTTAAACCACCGCCTGAGGTAGGTTCTTTCACGGTCCAATGTGCTAGTTGTTTGAAATGGAGATTAATCCCGGATCAAGATAAATATGAGGTGATTCGGGAACATATTACAGACCAACCGTTCACATGTGAAACAACCCGTCAATGGAATCGGGTTATTTCATGTGATGAGCCGGCTGATATTGAGCAAGATGGGACCCGCATATGGGCTATTGATAGACCCAGTATTGCAAAACCGCCACCGGGGTGGAAGAGGCTTTTGAGGCTAAGACGTGAAGGGAGCTCTAAATTTGCTGACGTGTACGAATCTTTTTTTCTATTTCTTTAAAAAAGTTTCCATCTTGTATATTGGGTGATCTTTTCACCCAATAGTAATCAAATTTTCCAAACGTTTCACTAAAGATACTCAACTTTTATATGCGTTTGAATCCTGTATAGTTATTTCTGTAAATGTATCTAAATCTTGGTTACTAATAAGTGATTTTTTTTTCCAATTAACTTGAAAAGGTGGCCGTAAACGACGTTCTGGAATTGTTTTTGAACTGCTTGGCGGGAAGTTCGTTTATTTAATAAATGAACGAACATGAACAAAAAAAATTCTTTTGATTAATTGATCGATTAAATGAGCAAACATGAACATTCCCCTCTTCGTGCTTGTTCGGTTCGTTTACAAGCCTAAAGTTGAAGTAGGTGGAAATAGTGGATAAAGAAAATTTACCAAATAATAACCAAGTTTCATAATTGTTAAGTTTAAGTCAAATTGGAAAAAAAAGTTATTAATAATAGTAACCAAGATTTACATATGTTCCAAGTTTCAACTGCCTTATTTAATTTTGAAAAATTTAAATGTTGATACTAAAAAGTATATAGGATTCAAACACCTAAACTTTTGAGTGATTTCAGTGGAAAACTTGATTGCCATTGTGTAAAGTTATCCTCTTTACTAATATTACTTTAGTTGTAAATTGTTGTGGTTTCTAGATATTACGCGTCTCCAACGGGCACCAAACTTCGCTCACTTCCCGATGTTATCAAGTATGTTTTTGCTCAGTATTTCCAAATTTTGCATTCTGGGATGTTTGGATTATGAACAATCAGAATAAGATAGTTGGCTGTATTAAAACGCGTATCCAAAACTCCTTTATGTGACAAGTTAAAAAGGGTTTTTAAATATCTTTATTAAGCAGGTATTTGGATAGTCACCCTGAACATGCACAAGGAGTCGGATTAGGGCGGTTTTCTTTTCAATGCCCGAGACCGTTACACGAGAATTACGTGAACAAACGTCCTACTCAGATGGCAGCATCCACAACACCGGGATATCTTGAATCGTCACTAGGTATTTTTTGAGCTTTTGGCTTTAGAGAGAGTAGAGAGAGAATTCAATTTTTTTTTCTGCTTTTAAATTTGTTTTGATAAAAGAGTAAAAAGACCAAAATACCCTCATGCGCAAGGCACATGGTTATAATTAATAGAAAAAATAACGCCTGTTGGTGAAAGACGTAAACTAGTGGAATGGATATGGGGGGAGTGGTGTTCCCTGCGACCACCCTGGTGCCACGTCGGACCACTAGTGGCCATTTGGTGACAATGCCGCATGGCCTAAGATTGTGCTACCTATTTGGTTATTTTATGTATATGTTCCTATAACAAAAAGGCTATACATGACTATCACCCAATATTAATTTTTCCCCGTTACCCAACCATTTGACAGGGTGATATTTTCTAAAATTTATATTATGCAGCTGAACCGGTAGCATGGGTGGGTCCAGCAGAGAAGTTGAATTTGCAGCTTGGTATTATTCTCAGCTTCATAAATATATATATTTTCTTTATATTAATAGAGGTGGCAATTTCGACCCATTTACTTGTCAATGGTTTGTTTCGGGTTATGCTTGATTTCTGAGCAGGTCAAACAAGTAAAAGTAAAAAAATAAATCGGGTCAGAACTCCGAAGTAGGGGGTGGCAATGAGCTGAGCCCAAGCTCAAGCTCGAGCTCAGCTCATTTCGAGTTCTAGTTTTAACGCTCGGGCTTGGCTCGGGCTTGGCTCGCATATTATTTATTAATTAGTTTATGTACTTTTTTGTATATATTTTAATTACATATTTATATATAACCACATATATTATTTAGTTATTTTTAGCATATTTTTATATATAACAATTATTATATAAATTTTAGTTAATATATTAAATAAAAGACGTATAAATAATAGGCTCTCAGAGTCTGATCGAGCTCAAGAAGTGAAGCTCGAGCTCGGGCTTGTGCTCGTTTAAGCACGGTTCCATTTGAGGTTTTAGTGAGCTGATCTCAAGTAGCTCACGAGCGGCTTTGCTCATTTACACTCCTAGTAAGAAGTTTACGGTATTTTTTATGCAAGAAACCTCTTAAGTCATTTAGTTAGAAAATATTGTATTGTTACTAAAATAATATAAAATGCATAATCATGCTTTTTAAAAGAAAATATAAAACCTTGGGCATTAATAGTTCCAAGTCAACCTGACCCAATCCGACCCGTTTTGACCTGCTGCGAAATTAGTGTTTTTAAACATTGCTGCTTCGTCGCTTGACTTAAATATGGTTTGTACACATTGTAGCTGAACCTTTATCATGGGGCGGTCCAATGGTGAACAAAAATGGGACGCCTGCATATTTGAAGAAAGCTGAGCTTGATCCTTTGAATCGGGCTGCAAAGAAGGCGAAGAGATACAATCTAAATTGTTTATAAGCATTGGTTCAAGAAAGACGGCATCTTTTAATCGGAGTGTTGCAGTCAGTGTGTTGGTATCTCATTGTAAAGATGTGCAAAAGAATCTGATCTGGTCTTTGTTCTATGTGTAACCGGTTGTCGGGTTCTAATTTTGGAGCAGGGTTAGGGCTAAATGAACCGACCGGTCTGGTCTGTTGTTTTCAGTTTTTAAAGTTTTTCCGTTGTCGGTACTAGGTTATAGTCTAGTATGGAAAGTTGGAAACTTTACTGCTATTGTAGTTATGAAGTATGATGTATAAAAGGTTGACTGACGGTGTTGAACGAGCCGTATCTTTTGTGTTATTTAGCTAGTTATATATAGTTGTGTAAGACGTCTCTTGTTCAGTGTAGTTGAACGTGTCGGTCTCGTTTTCTGGTGTTGAATTGTCATAGCATGTTTTATGGGATCTAGTGTTATGCCAGCTTGTGTGAACCGTGATATGAGTAATCGGTAGTATTTGTTGGAAATCAGGCCCAATAAGACGAAAACAAAACTTTGATCTCAACAACAGAGATCGACTTTTTTTTCTGCTTTATTATAATTCTTGACACACGGGTTACATAATCTTAATCAGCTTGTGTGAACCGTGATATGCTTACTTTTTTTTTTTGATTTATCAAGAAAAGCATTCTTGACTACCTACTTATCCGAAAACTGTCTCCTGAACCAGGTTCGTTCTTCTTATAGCTACTACACAACCAACTTGTTGAGTAGAAATAAAAGAACAATATGACTTTTTGTTATTTTCATTCTCGGCCTTCATCGTTCTTATTTTTTCTTTCTTGACAAACTTCTACATAATATTTTTGACCTACTTGCTAGGTTACTTCACCACCATATCTGCTTGTTTCCTTAAATTATTTTACTCCGCCTTAAATCTTTTATCTGCTTGTTCACAAATTTTTTTATATAAATATTCATATTAAACAATCACTTTATTACCTTTCTATCTATATTTTTTTTAAGATTAAATGATATAAAACATTACTATTATTTTGCAAATGGATGGACGCGCTCTTTTGGATCTGAATGAGCTTCATGTTAAAGAAGATGTTATTAAAGAAAAAAGTGAAAACAAGGAAAAAAATTGTAAGAAACCATTCGTTGGTCAATTTTTCTAAGTGAAGAAAAGGCTTTTGTTTTTTTTTTTTATCAAATTTATGCAGGAACGAATGGGTATCTGTTCGAAAAGGGAGGTTTGTGAACAAGAAAGGATATAGGAAAAGACGTGATTTTTTTTGTCATCTTGGAGGAAAACCGGAGCCTAAAAAAGACTACACAAAAAAATCAAGAAATATAGGCTATGCATGATGTGAATGCAAGTCCCACACGCGCATAATATTGAGAAGAATTAATGAAATTTTTTCCAGAAGAATGGCAAGTCACTAAGTTTATTACGGAGCATAATTATGATATAGTAATGAAATTACTTCTTCTTTTGATTTTTAAACTTTCATATTTTAATATTAAAAAAGTCACTGTTAGTTTGAGTGTACAAGAAAAAGTCACTTCCTATTTGAATATTCTTTACATATAAATGAATTAATAAAATGGTGAAAAATTAGAAGTGATGAAAAAATATTTTAAAGGAAATTAAAAAAAAATTTATTTTGTAGTCATAAATAGAATATTAAAAAAAAGATAATAGAGAGTTAAATATAATAGTTATTATAATATTAATGTAATTAATATGAAAAATATACAATCTTTCATCTTTCTCTCCTCTCTCGCCGTTCTCCGGCATTCAACCTCCAGTACCACGATCGTCCTCTTCAACCCCACGATCTTCCTCTTCAACCGTACGCCTTCCTACTGTTGGTGGTGGTGGTGGTTTGATGGCCGCGGTTATTTGTGTCCGGTAGTGTGGTTGTGGCGTGGTGGTGCAATTTTCGGTCACTGTTTAGTGTGGGGAGACAGTCCGATCTCCACCAAAATATTCCCCCTAGGATTTTGTAATCCAAAATGCAGCCTGAATATTGATGAATGTTTCAGGAATTCTGGTTGATTAATGCAGTGGAGCTTTCCTTCAATGATCACGATGAAGGTATTTGTATATTTATGTTCAATTGATGTGAACTTTAAGGGAATTTTGGTCGCCTAGCATCCGTCATGCGGTGACCAAATACTTTTGGAAGTATTGCTATGTTGCATACAAATATAGCATTTGTCTTTTTGTTTTTTCTTACAGATAACCGAACACATTTTACAAATATCTTCATAAGCATAAGCATTGCTGAAGGTTATTGGAATTTGTTACTTTTTTTCGTCGCATTTGATGAAAGAAAAAAGATACCATGACCTTGATTTCTGCTGTGGCCGGGTTCAGTATTAATTGGTGACGATCCTGTGATGTTGGCAGTAGTCTACCGGGAGTATGTGTTTCTTTTTTCGTGTTGATACCATAGTGACAGTTGACTAAGCAATGGTGTGCTGGTGTGGTTGTTGCAACTTATTCGATTTGTTTTTCCTCCATGCCATGATACTATTAGTGGTTTTCACACTTGGGGTTTGTATTTGGAAACCCTTGGAGGCGGTCATTCGGACATAACGGTGGTGGTATATGATGTTTTTGGTTTGTTGCTTAAATCTTTGGGCTATGATGACGCTTCGATATTTGCGGAGCATCCTTTGTTGCAGTCATAGTAAAGATCTAAGCTAGTTATTCGATTTACAGTTTTAGTTTTTTTTATGGCGATCTGAGCCTCAAGTTTGACGATTCTTTTTCTTAGTCGCATACTCGGAAAACGTCATGTTGTTGACAGGTTATTAGTTTTAGACAGATTACAACTTGGTTATCAATTTTGTATTTTGAGGGTGAATGATATTTAGTTTTATTACTTTTGTTAATTATTGTATGCATTTGGGTTTGTGAATGCAAGGTTAATGCAAAGGATTCTGCTCAAGCTTCTTTGTCACAACACGGCTGTTAGTTTTTTTCTTAAGAGTTTTAACGTTTTTATTCAATTTTTTACATCATTAGTATGAACTAGTTCTTCTACCCGGCGCGTTGCGCCGGGGCACTTGACAAAACTCTAGCGTTGAAACTCGAGCATTGGTAAAACCCAAGTGTTACGATGATAAGTCGACACGAATTCGGTTAGCATCAGTTATGTTTTTAGGGTATAGACATCGTTGGTAAAGTTTGAGCGTTAAAGCCCAAAATATTAATTCGTCAATTTAACTTATAATAATATTAACATATAAGAAAACAAAATATTTAAAACGATGTTTATTTGGTCGGCAGACCCGGGTGGTGGAAAATACAAGCTTTATCGTTGTCGATCATTGTCGGAGTAATTCGACACGAATTCGGTTGGTTTTGATTACGCTCATTACGGTACTTGAGCTAAAAAATGAAAAAAAATATAAATATGAAGGTGAACCGATGGCCAAGGGGCGTTGGTTGGAAAACTTGTGCGTTAGTAAAACCCAAGCGTTGTAAGTAACAGGCATTGAAAAGGCAAGTCTACTTAAATTTGGTCGGTTTCCGCTTGATTTGTTATGGTACGGGAACTAAAACAAAAAAAAAATGACATTTAGTCGGTTTCCCTTACGTTCGTTATGATAACTAAACTAAATAAAACAGAATAAAAATTATGAACTAATACGGTGCCGTTAAGTGATTCAATAGGGCACTTGTGGCACCAAAGTTGTATTTTATATATATTAGTAATATTAATAGTAATTTGTGCAACAATACCTCGAGAGTATGTAGACGAATTTAAACCGGTGTTTAGATATAGGCAATCCATGTTAGTTTTGATTTCAAATCAATGTGTAATGTTAATTTTTCTTTTATATATCTTCCTACAGTTATAGACTTTAACATGTTGAAACCCTTACATAATTAATTTACAACATTCTTTTCAAAAACGGTGCTTTATGTGTTGTATTTCTTCCAAGCGTTGTTGTGCATTTGCTTTTCAAGTTTTATAATCTGCTTTGAATTTAACATGATATAGCTACTTTTTTCATACACATGGAAGTGGTCTCATCTGAGGATGGTTAGTGTCTTTTGATTTTACAAATGTCTTTATTTCTTTACTTCATATTAGTTCAATTCATAATTGTAGGTCCCGTGAAGTGGGTGGATCTAACAATTATTCTCGGATCAACCAAACTTAGTGTTAGCGAAAATCACACTAAGTCACCTTTGGTCTCGGATCTTAAGATTATTTTTGGTTAAGGAAGTGAGTATGAGTGAGAGAGAACAAAGGAAAAAAGTAAGATGAGAAAATGAAAAAAGGTTCTTCTTTCTCATGGCATGCTCCCTATTTATAGGAGAGCATGCATGAGAAGTGTTGTATTAATTATGTGCCCAATGAGCTTGTTTACAATTTCCCTTGGGCCTAAATACAAACAAAACAAACATCAAGAGCCTAATACATACAAATCCAATACAAAAGACTAATAACACAAAACGGGACCTAACAATCTTCCTCTAGTCTTTAGTATTGGAACCCGTCGGTATCATACACCAGGCATTCATCCTCAGACAGTGGAAGTTCAACAAGTCTTCTGACGAACTTGTTGAAGGCTTCAACTATCCGGTTGGTGTTCTGTCTTCCAAGGTCTTCGACGGTTCCTAGAGGTGAGTTGTCAGCACGTCTTCTTTGTGAAAACCCATAAGCTCGTGCTCATCGAATACTCGAATCTCGTGCATATCACGGCAGTGGATGACGGCCTCACCTGTCTTGTTATCGAATTCCCAACCGATGAAGTCTCGGAGAGTGTTAGGAATGTAGGGCTCACCATGGTAAATAGCATGGCTGTCTTTTGGTTCCTTATATCTCCACATGATTCGTGGCTCTCCGGTGGCTGGGTCGATCTCTCTTGGGTTCTTGTACTTCCGACCCTTATTGACTTCAAAATCCTTATAGTCTGCTTTGGATTGATGACGTAAATGACGGGTGACCCAATCGTCCAAGTTTTCATCATAGTCTCCTCAACCCAGAGCTTTTCGAAGATAGTTGATGTCAAGCTCGGGCAACGTATTTAGCTCGTGATGGGTGAGATAGATGAGATCTCCACTGTTTCTTCTGATAGCCCAGCAACTATTCTCCTGATTGTATTTAGCATATGCAATCAATGAATCATCATCATAGGGGTAGTTGAGGGAGCGGGTACTTGCACGACTTGACACAATGTGAGTCTTTCGTTTCTTCTTCTGTGTTGCTTGTGCCAAGTTAGCGGTTGGATCAATGACTGGATCACTTGCAAGAGCCTCTGAAACTTGAACTGGCGGCGTGTCAGGATTAGGCGAATAGTTGATGTAGTCATCGTTGTCTACTGCCTTCTCTGCTTGATGAGTTTGTGACAATTCTATACTTCTCCTTGCTTCAATGAATGCATCCATTATACCTGCAATGTTACCTGCAGGAAACAACTCATTATATATATCTGCAATTTTGGAGTCGTCTTCCCTGACTTTGGTTGCCGAATCATGTGCAGCAGGGTCTTGAGGAGTTTATTGAGTTCGTGGAGGTGATTGAGTGTTAACTCCACCTCCACCTCTTGCTGCACCAGCCCCATCATCTCCACCGTCACCTCCATCATTGTTATCATCATCCTCATCGAAACTATCAGGGGCATTGTCGTCCTCGTCATCGTCTTCATCATCATCACTATCTTCATCGTCACCATCATCTCCTTCCTCATCACCACCAGCTTGAGGTTGAGGTTTTTCAACATGAGACATCCCCAATCTGGTACCCACAAAGCTTCCAATTTGGCCAACCAGTTGTACAATGCGACCAACTGTTGCCTCGCCCTCTGATCCACCAACCTGTTCAGCTCGCACGGCCACACTTGGACCTATGGTAGGTTGGGATCCACCAATTTGTGCCACGATAGTAGATTTCTCCAAGTACCAAAGACTGAATCAAGACGCGCCTCGAGCATGGCAAGGTCATCATCACGCATTCCAATTAGCTCAAAGGCTGCCTTGTACTTATCATTCAACTCTTCATTCAGCTTTGACTGGTGTTCATTCAGACGTTCCTGCTTTGCAACCTTAGCCTATAAGGCCTCAATCTTGGTTCTGAATTGAGTGTTCTCTGCAATGAGTGTACCAAGTGTCACACCCCGACTAGCACAATGCGGAAGCGTAAAACAGGAATGTAACAGAAACCTCTGGTATCAACACATTGTTTATAAAGAAACATTACAAACTAATTTACAATATATTACATTTCTTTGTTCTATTATTGCTTTACAGTCTAGGTGATACAAACAAAACTAGTTCGTTAACTATACGATCTTACTACTAGTATCCTTGCTTCTATTCACATAGCATCAATCACACACCTTTGGGCAAGTAACAGATCACCAAATCATTCCGATTTAGGTACACCTGAAAAACAGTTTAAAACGGGTCAACTACTAGAGTCGGTGAGTTTCACGAGTTTCAAGAAAACAGTAATGAGTATTCACAAGTTAACACTTGTAATCATGAAATAAGTATGTATGTATGTAAATGATGTAATTATGCTAAGCTACAGTGAAGCCTTAACTGTATGTGCTGCGTGCATCCATTTCCCACGCTCAATCAACCATTGTGGCCCCTTTCCGCCCACAACATGCCCCAAGTAGCTATGTCTAACACTACATAGCGTGTTGTATAATTATGGTCATGTGCAAACGGGATAAAGTCTCAGCAATACATGCCGGCTCCGTTTGGGTTTGTCAAACCAATAGTACTATTCACAAGCCACCGGCTCGAAGTTAATCACTGTGTTAGTGGGGACTTTCGTGTGTTAGCACTTAGACAATTCACATAAATACATGTTTCAGGTATGTATATGTAATCAAACATGCTTTTCACCCCAAAAGTTCGTAAAACTGTTTAAAAAGTGGGGTCATGAAACTCACGGTTTAGTAGATAATCAGTACTGTATCAGCTCGTGGTTTGTTCGGTCTGCTATCAGTAGTTCCTATAATCAATATTATAATAATATTAATATTTTAATATTATTATAATCTCAATACTAAACTGGGCTGTATAACTAATCTGGGTGTAGCTGGAACGCCGAGAAAGTGGCAATAGGCTTAGGTTGTGATGTTGTTCAATGTCTAATACTTAAAACCGAACTTGGCTCAGATTCCCGTTTTTCCAGCTGGGCCAAGTTGTTCGTTTACGCGTTCAGAAAGCAGTTATGGGAAAATAAGCTTGGGTAAATGTATTGGTTAATAAAATGATTAAGTTATAAAGAAGAAACACATACTGGGGTTCCGGATTAGCCACGGGGCCCGTTTCCGTCTATTCAGTTTGATTTGAGAAGAAACGCGCACAATCCACCAGGATTGTCCAGGTTTCTCATAGAAAAGTTAGTTTTTACTTAATTAGTCCAAAAATACGATTTTTGATCACTCTTGGTGTTTTGATATTCCCGCAGATTCGTTAATCGCGAACTTGCCGGTTTTTATAAAAACTGAATTTGTTTAATATTCAAATTAGCATAATTAATTAACCGTTAATCATTAAATTATGAAAATTTAGCCACTTCTCAATTAAAATATGTATATTTTTTAAAAATATTTCTGGAATTATGTACTAATTTATTAATTTATAAAAATTCATTTTATCAGCTATATTTCGCCTGAAAATCGTCCGTTTACCCCAAACAATTTAAAAAAATTCCAAAAAAATTCCTGAATGCTCAAATCATGTCCCAAATCAACCTGTATCAATTCCAGAATGTAAAAAGCTCGTGCGATATTCTTTTTGGCCCAAATTCGGCTATAAAAATTCACACGAACGCATATACACAAAACACCTTTAGACTTCTCCAAATGATCCCAAAATTTATATGTGATCAAAATACATCAAATTTGAGTTCCCAGAAAAATTTCATAATTTTTGAAGTATTTTAGCTATTTTTCCCAAATAAACGTCTCAATTCGGTAATAAATTCGCCAAATATTCTCGGATGGTCGAAAAATTACCAAATTTGAACACGGACTCATTGATATGGTCCCTGATTTTCCTGAAAAATTTCAAGGCCTAATAATATGCACATCACAACCTTAACCTAAATAGCCCGTAAGCGAGTGTTTCGGCATTACTTTAGCGGGTTTGGCTCGTTTCCGACTTTCTAATCAAGTTTTCAAGTTCTTGTGCTTCTATGCAAGCTAGATATAAATCCTATATCACAAAATAAGCAGGTTCATAAATAGAACAACCCTTTAACTTAGGGTTTCGACTAGTGCACAAAAACGAACTTTTGAACCGTAAAACCGCCGTTTCAACCATTTAATCCGTGTTTATGGCCAAAAAAACTATCAAAACAGGTTCCTTACCATGTGTATGATCAAAACATGTTTATGGACCATTTTTAGGATTTTTACATGGTTAGGAATGATTTTTAGCAATTAAGACATGTTTTTATGGTATTAATCAAGGTTAAACAAGTACAAAAGTTACTTATTTAAGCTCCTTACCTTAGGGTTTGAAGGATTCTGGAAATATCAGGTTGCAGCTGCTTGGAACTCAACTTTTATAAATTAGAATGAATAAAAAAGCTTTTATAAAAAAAATGGGGGTGGGGTGGGCTGGTCAGATCGGAAGTCTTCATGGGCCCCCTTTGGGCTGTTTTGGCCCAATATTCTGATTTCTCAAGCCCAAATATGAAAAGGCCGGTCCAAATTTAGTTCGGGTTCGGTTTTGGCACGAAAAACTTATCGGGTGCATTAAACAGTGCAAAAACGAGTGTTTTTCGGCTAGTTTTGTGTAAAATTATAAAAACATAATATATGTTTGTAAAAATCAAAAATATTTTCACGGATCGCTTAAAACATTTCAAATAAGTGTTTGGTAAGTCTTTTTTGGCTTAACGGATGATACAATGCTTGGTTTGTAACTAACTTTCGCGTTTAATTCTATAGCGGGTAGTTAAACGAGCATGTTTTCGTTTAACTTGTTTGCTATCAAACTAAGGCCATATTTCTAATGTTTTAGCTTTTATAGATCGTATATCACTTATAGATGGCCCCCTGAGATATCTGGGTCATAAACCGACCCGTTCGGTTAATTGCTCGTTTGTTACGCAAAAGGCGTTTATTTGCTTAATCGGTAAATACATACTGAGGTGTACCTTGTTTTGGCTCAAATGTCACACCAAGAGAGGTGGATGATGCTAACTGGCCTTCTAGCATGGAAACTCTGGAGTTTGTGGCCTCTTTTTCAATATCCCACTTTGTTGTAGCATCCTCAATCATCCTTTTCAAACGTTCTTCAAGAACATCAGCAGCTGGCAAGTTCTTTTCAAGTGTTTCCACTATGTCAGACACTTTCTTGTACTCAGCTCGTTGATTTGCGTTGTTCAGAGCTTCTGTGTTGAGCAGCTGTTGTTGATTCTGAATACGATCTTGGAGGGTGTTGATCAGCATTCTTTGACTTTCAATGAGAGCATCATTCAGCTCCTTTTGTTCCTCCAAGACCTGAACCCATGATACCAACTTTGCATGTGTAACCGCATCCTCACGTTCCTTCTTCTTTTGAGTTCTTATGTACTCCAGCAACACCAACTCACGCTCAGCCCTCTTAGCGTTAGATTCCTCCATGGCAATGATCCTATCGAGGATGGGATCAGCAAACACTGGAGGTGTCAAGGCTTTTCCTGTGGCTATGGGATTGGGTGAAAAGATAGTGGTTGGTGGTGTGTCTGAGAGGATTCGAGGAGAGGTAGTTTGGAAAGATATTGTGATGGATTGAGTAGGTGGTGGTGATGTTGTTGAGGTGGGTGGTGTTGAGAACAGTGGTTTGTAGGGTCTAGGTTCTAAGGTTGTTGATGCTAGTTGTGTGGGTGGAGGGGAAATGAAAGTTTGTGTCCATAGGCTTGTTGATTTAATGGGTGAGCTAAAAACGGGTGATGTTAATGTTGAGGTAGGTATTGTTTCAGTGGTAGGTTGTGTGGGTGGTGTTGTGGCTTGGGATGGTTGTTTGGGTGGTGTGGCTGCTTGGTGTTGTGATTTGGGTGGCGAGGTTTATGGTTGGTTTTGAGGTGGTGAAGGTGGTATCTTTGGTAGGAAGGTGGATATAGGTTGGTCCTTTGGTGAGGGTTAGGGTGAAGAGTCGGGTGAGTCATGAAGCATGGTTTTGGTTGGTTTGGCTTTGGCTTTCTTTCTGGCCTTGGGTTTCTTGTAAACGGGTATCTTAATCTTAGCCACGTCTAGGTCTCTAAGGGTTTGGGCTAAGGTCCTAGGAGATACTACAGGAGGGTCAGAGGAAGGTTTACCTGTAGTAGAAAGCTTGACGACGAGCTTGGAAGATTTCTGGGAGTCTCCAAGTCTCTTGATACGCTTTAAGGGCTGCACATCTTCCTCTTCCTCCTCTTCATCAACTTTAGCTTTGCCTCTACCAGAAGAATCACCAACAGAAGGCTATTCGGCTGCCTTCCTTTTCAGATCATGCTTGGCTTTTGTGCGGTCTTCAGGTGCCTCCTCAGATGAGTCACCTTGATCTGCTTCAACTTCTGGTTCAGATGGAACCAGCTCACCACTCTCAACGTCAGCCTCGTCTCCAGCAGGCTCTGTCTCTTTAAACAACCCAAACTTAGGAGCAGGTCTAGGTCCTTCATACTGATGACCTTTGCCCTTCGTGCTCAAAAACACTCCAAAAATCGACTGCTTGATCTCATTAACATGGTAAGACTCGGGCAGTGATTTCTTGTCTTTAGCCTTCTTGTGAGGTGGCCTGGGTGCATCAGGAATCATATCGTCTAGCAGCATTTGCACAAACCTTGGGTACATGAGCCATGTAGACTCATTACTTGCATTTGCCATCATACACAGAAACAACCTACTCGAATAGTTGAACTTCTCTCGAGTCGTTAGAGCAAACATAACTTGTACCCAGTCTACCCTCATACTGTCAAAACCACCACGTATGTCTGCAAAGCAGTGAAGCACTATGTGAAATAGGAATCTCCTGTAAGGTGGGAGGTGCTTCTTCTCCAGACTTTTCCATTCAGTATCATACCCCATATTCGTCACAAAATCAACCAACTTCGCCCTGTCTCCCTTCTCATACGTGTAATCAGGCTCGTCCTTGATCTTTAATGAACGTCTGACATCTCCTTCTGTAATGCTCAACTCCTTCTCAGCAACCTTTTTCTTGATAGATAGAGAGTCATCAGACGGTGATGCAAAAGCCCAAAAATCTAAAACCCATTTGGAGTAGATGGCGGGGTTGGCAGTGATGGCATACTCAAGGGGTGATTGCTTTAACTCCTTGACCATAGATGTAAACACTTTGTCTGCTTTGGCCTTAGGTTCCCCGAGAGCACAATATAGATTATGACCCTGAAATAATTCATTAAGATCATGAGAATTATCACTTAAAACTTAAATAAACACAAGATATATTATAAACAAATGCCTTAAATATGTACAAATTACTTGACTTAATTAATTACATATAGTTAAATAATTATACACAATTAAGTTTCAATAAGCTAAAAGGTTGATTTATGTACATTAATAAGTTAATTAGTCCAATATATACAAAGTTTGAACGTCCCTAACATTCCAAAAGTCAAACAGTCCATTTATGTCCAAACAGTCCAGTAGCTTGTAGTCCAGAATATTGAAAAATTTGTTAAGTGTGAAATTTTCGCATGACTCGTGTTTCGATTCGCATGGGGTATGAAGCAAAACAGATTTCAGTCGCTTCACATGGACATGCGAAGCGAAATAGATTCCAATTCGCATCGCATGAGCCAAGCGAAGCGAAACAGGAATGTATTTCGCTTCGCATGGTTATGCAAAGCGAAGCAGAATTGTATTTCGCTTCGCATGATCATGCAAAGCGAAAACACTTCTTATGCGAAAAATCAAAACTTTGCCATTTGATGCTTTTTCCTTTCCATGAGGTCGCTTAGACCCAAATCGAAGTTCTGGAAAATTTGAGACAAAGTCCATTTGGTTTACTTGGTCAATTTGACTTCAAAACATATGAACAAACCCTAGATCTACAAATTTAACAAAATCAAACCTAAAACTAACATACAATGATGATAAACATGATCTAAATGATCTAATAACAGTCTCTAAGCATAATAGCAACAATAATTTGAAGATTTGTCTTCAGATCTAGCTGACGGTTCATTAGAACTACCGTCTAGATCTATGTGAATCCAGAAACAAGAAGAACAGACAATTTATGGTGTTTGCGATGTTATACCACGGGGGTTGGTTCCATATTCAACATCAAAAGGTGATAGAGAGGGCCGGATCTTGAAAGTTTGCGAGGAAAAGCAAGGGTTTGAAAGATGAGGAAGAGAGAGAATATGAAAAGGTTTTTATGGTGAATAGTAAGATATTTTAGGTGCCCTACATATATAGGGTCAGCCTATCTTGCGATAAGGTCAAATCATCGCGAGTATTCACCGAAAATACACTCTCAGTCCTCGGTCTATAAAAATATTTGCACATTCAAACCTGAAAAAACATTTACCCATCGAATCCAAGCACTTGTTTATTTTTCTTAATTTTATTTTGTTGGTCCATAGCTGTTAACGTTTGCACTGATGATCTCCTTGACAAAATAGACTTATAATAGAAATAAAGATAAAATTAAAACAAAAGTTTTAAACATAAAAGTTTTAAAAAATTAGAAAATAAAAATAGAAATAAAATTAAAATTAAGATTAAAAGTAAAATTAAAAATAAAATATTAATGTATATAATATTCTATAAAACAAAAATTTAAAAGTAAGAATAAACATAAAAATAAAATTAAAATAATAAACCTTTAAAAATTTTCAATTTAGAAATAACTATTAAGAGGAATTAAAATAAAATTACTATTAAATTAATTTACATAGTTTAGTTAAGAACGATCACAACATGGAATTATATTGATTTGCAAAGCTCTAGATCGCGTTTCCATTTGATATTATTATGTCACAAACTCATCACGACTGTAGATATTGTCCGTTTGTTTAAATTGACACATGTTTTGATTCCAAAGTGATATATTTAAGATACAATTAGGCACGGTGCTTATGTGGTCCCACTTAATCAGATATGTTACTGATTCCATCATATCTCGGGCCTACTTAGTGTTAACATATCACCTCAGCTTGACTTAAACCTTTCTTATTTGATCACAGTACTCTTATTAACATACTTGACACTTTGACTTTGTACACTCGACACTTTGTGCTTTGCACACTTGACCAATCAGATCTTATATGAATACAAATAGAGAAAGTCCAAGGCTTGAATTTTCCTTTTTCGACTGATTCTTTTTCGACTCTTTTTCTTGAATTTTCCTTTTCTTTTATGTTTTTCTTTTTCTTTTCTTTTCCTTTTTCTTTTCTTTTCTTGACTCAAGGAAAATTAAAAATTTACACTTGTTTCATAAGACAACTATGATCAGGTAAAGAGAGACTTGGGTATGACATGTTTAATTACATTTTTGCCGTCATGAATATGACTTCACGGAATCATGCAACTGCTTCATAAACGTATATCCACTAGTACCGGCAGATGTTTAAGTTTATATCACCCGACACTTACTTGTTTGTCAAGCCTATCTACACATATGTGATTGATTTTGTAGACTTTTGATCTACTCTTTTCTCGCGCTAGAATCATTACATGCCAATGTACTATCATTTTTCAAAAGGTTGGATCAAAATACTTAATTTGAAAATTTTAATTATCCGACTCCCTCTAAACAGGAGATCCCTCTAAACGGGATAATTCTTTTTGAATTTTCTTAAGTATTTCTTAAATAGGAGTAAAGATGAAATTAATATTATATATAAAAGTAAAATCTTTTGGGTAAGTCAAGTGACTCGATTTTGTTTTTCTTCAAATAAATTGAAAATCTTTTTGGTGAGTTAGGGCTAACTCATTTTCTCCCTCTAAAATTATGACATATTTTTAAAAATATTTACAATTTTAAAATAAGAGATTTACTCAAAAGAAATCATGACCAAAGATTCGACGAGAAATAAAAACCGGGCACGACTGAACGCTTTTGTAAAGAGATCTGCAAAGTTAAAATCAGTATGGACCCTTTTTATATTGACAAGCTTACGATCAAAAAAATCACGAATAAAGTGTATTCGGATGTCGATGTGCTTAGTCTTAGAGTGCTGGACAGGGTTTTTGACAATTGCAACGGCCGCCTCATTATCACATTTGATCGTTGTATCATAGAATTTCAAAAGTAATCCAGCAGCTGATGCAGGATCCAAATGACTTGGGAACAGCAACTGTATGCGGCGACGTACTCGGTTTCTGCTGTGGAGGTGGACACAGGGACTTGCTTCTTGCACTGCCATGAAATCAACCGATCTCACAGGAATTGACATCCTCCTGATGTTGACTTTCTGTCTAAGTTACATCCACCATAATCACTGTCGGTGTAAGCATGAAGTTTGGAAGAGGACTCTTTTGGATACCAAAGTTCCAAATGTGGTCTTCCCTTCATGTATCTGAAAATACGTTTGACAGCAGTCATGCGTCACACTCCAACCTAAAGCGGAAATGCCGGGGCATGATCCAATGGCTCACAGCTCGAAGATACTATCATAAGTATAAATGACAATATCTAAATTAATTATTTTAATTCAAATATACACACACGTTTAACATTACAAAACAATTCAAATAAATGCTTATAAACATGATTTAACTATCGTCTTCATTATAACCTATGGTCTTGACTAAATATCCATACTTCAATTTGAGCAACCTGCATATGCGTAGAAAATGGAGTTTCACATGTTGAATGAGATGATCACCAATTTTGACACAACAATAATAATACATATATATGATAGATAATTGATAAGTGATAAGTGATAAATGCGCAAACCAACCTTGTGATAGTAATCAATAAAATCATAGCAAACATGTATATAACCAAATCACAACCAAAGACATGATAGTGTGTTAAAGAATCGTTGTCAAGCGAATCGGGCATTGATTACAATGACTGAGATTGTCGATTTACCTTCGCCAAGCGAATCGGGGTTTGGTTACTAAGATGGTCGTATGATCATACTAATGAGAATCCAAGACTTGATAGATATAAACATACTTAAACAGATAGCAATTTGCAAATAGCATTTAATTGATACAACACACAATGATCATGTTTGTGATTGTTTGTGATATACGCATATGTCCCCAAAACATTTGAAAACAGTATATAAAAAGGGGAATGATCAAACTCCTCACCTGATTGAATAAGCTAAACGAGAATGAATACGACAAGTAAGTAGAAATCACATTCTTCGAGAATTATCGACAAGAATCCTAATTAAATAATATAATATTATGAATCAATTATAAATGATGTAATGCGTATAATGAGTTTAGGATTTCGATGTGACTTCAGTTAGAATTATGATTAGTACGTTATGGATTGAGCGATTGATCTCTACGGATTATTGTTATCGTTTAATTATAAAAATTATTGTTTAACATATAATCGAACTTACTAATCACTAATTTAAATAATTATAAGTTGAGATCTATTATAATAATAACCGTTTAAATATATAATTATCGTAAAATTTATATCTTAAAATCTTTAACAAAATTCGATGGTAAAAATATAATTAATACTTCTAATTCATTAAAACGTTTATTATAGTTTGGTTTAAAACGAATAATATATATATATATATATATATAGCTAATAAATATGAGCATATTTATGAAAATGTTTTACGGTGAGAATCATCAATATCGTTGTTAAGATTTTAATAAAATAATTGTTAATATATATATATATAGGTATATTCGAAAAGTTGTAACGAGGTTAATTTACACGACCCGTTTAACTTTATGATGTCGGTTTAAAGATATTGTTTATTTAACATTTAATATTAATTATAATATATTATAACTATTTAAAATATATTAAAAAAACAATGAAAATCAAAATATCCAAAAATAATGGGCTGGCCGGGACTCGAACCCGCTCCATGGCCGGCTTGAAGAGCTGAACACACACACACCAGCCAAGCGTGCTGGTGTGTCAGTTGTTTAAAAGTTAGAAGCGCTTATTTATATACAGAATTATTCAGAACCCAAATTGAATATAAACCCTAAAGTAAACAATCGATTGATCCGTTCATAATTCATTCAATTAATGTTAGGGTTATTATTAAGCGTTCAAAGACGAACACAACCATATAATTTATTACCTGATGCGAGGTTTAGAAACAGGTATAATTCATATCAACAGCGCCGACAATCAAGAACCAGGATGTAAGTCCCGTGGAGGATCTTTCAATATGATATCAACTGATCTTAATGTTGGTGCGGAAATCCAACACAACATGATACAAGAGTGATTATAAAGAACACAAAGGATTGCTTCGAAACACACGTTATGATTAACGTCGGGTGCTTAAGCACAATGTTTACAATACTCGTCTAATGTATCTATGATACTAGACAGCCAAAATCACACATTCGTCCACCCCTAAACCCTATACAAGATATCTATATATAGGGTAGCCAACATACCAGCCCAACAAAAGCCCAAAGCCCACTGAGAACCATAAGGTTCTCGACTTACATAACAAAACATGAAACCGGGATTAACTAAGTGCAAACCATCAACTATAGACCCAACAATCTCCCCTTTGGTTTGTAGCTTAGTTGTTTAATCATACTCCATAATATCAACATCAGCATCCTTTAGGCCGCCTGCCCAATAACCAGTTCTGATAATAGAAGCCACCATCCTTGTATATTCTTTTGCAGCGGCCTCAAAGAGTGGATCAGCAATGATTTGAAATTTGCTGAGGGTCTTGATATCACATTCTCCAAGCTTGAGAAAATCCCTTGGGTCGACAAATCTGTATTGCCCTTTACCTTTCTGCAACCGTATGATAACAGTAGCAGTCATACTATCAAACGTCCAGAATCTCATATTCTCCAAGGTTCCATCAGGTATTGCATCAGGCACAGGAATATGAGTAGCCTTCTTTGTTGCAGGCCACATCACGTTTATCATAGTTTTTCCCGTCTTAGGATCTTTTACACCTTTGTCCTTTTTCGAAAATGACTTGGCAGTGGTCATCTTAGGAAAGCCTCTATCCACTTGGTTTCTGAGAAAATTCCAGAAATCAATTCCTCTCTTATCATTGGTTGGATTGTGGAATGATGCATTAATGAGGTCACTAAGATCCACTTTTGTCCAAGACCCAAAATCTTTCATCCACTTGTAGTATTCGGTCTTCCCAGATCTTCGTTTAACCCACCACATGTTCTTTTCAGCATCAAATCCCCAAGACATAACTCCAGAACGATCACCATATTTATCTGAAAAATCCTTGTTACAAGTAAAAACAAATCTATCGGAATGATCGGAGGATTCAACATTCTGATTTGAGTTCTTCATAATCATAATCTTCTTTTGGAGTCGATCCGATCTCTCATTTGTCATTGGAGGTGCAGACATGTATTGTTTCAATGTCTTGGATTCATCAATGTTTTCAACATAATGACTACCAGAAATGTCACCTTGATCTGTCTTGGGAGTTGTTGAAGTGACATCAGCACCACTCTTGAAATCATCTCCAAATTTCTGAACAAGTTTTTGTTGAAGATCAAGATATATAGCAGTTAGTTCTTTCATACCAGACTCAAGGTCTTTAATCTTGGAGTCTTTAGCAGAGTTACTGGCTTCAAGTTCTTGAATACGAACATCCTTGACAACCGAATCTTGTTCGAGCTCAAACACTCGACGCTGCAAAGCTTGAACGTCTACTGGCTTAGCTTCCAATGCAATTCTTTTTCCCTTATTCTGAAAAAATTGTTCCTACATAGCAAAAATATTGGCAACCTTCTCGGAAACACTGGATCTTGACTGACCCTGATTGGCGGGGTCAGATGATCCCGATGGAATATCAACATGTGGAATATCGGCCTCAAAATCAAAATCTTGGGCAATATCATCAAATATTTGTTCCTTTGTCTGAAACTCAGCAGTTGATTGAGTGAAATCAACGTGAATCTCAGGAACTGCCGACTCTTGTGGTTGTTGTTGGTGTTGCAGATTCATGAATCAGAACGCCTGATCTTGGATCTCTTTTCCTTCTTTTTCGTGGAACTAGATCAGCATCTGAATCTTCTGGCATATCTTTATCTTGGTTTTCAGCAACTGTCTGAGGAGGCTTCAAAGCAGTTGACTGAAGTAGTTCTTTAAACATCTCAAACTCTAGTAACTGTTCAGCAGACGGAGCAGTCTCCGTTATACGGTGTTCAGACTCCAATTGTTGTACGGGAGTCTCCTCATCTTCATCATCAGAAATAATTTCAAGAACAGCAGTACGCCTCTGAACTGGCGCCACATGCTCTTCAGCAACCTGAGCTGTCACCGGGATATTCTCTTTTTCAGCAAAGTGGCCGAACTTAATTAGCCCATGAATGCCTTGATAGACGGCCTTTGCTCCTTTTCTTGATTGCTTCATCAACCCAAAGGTATTAGGTCCTAGTGACTTCATATCCAGTGTCTCAACAGATTTAACAAGATCAGTGTAATGTGAATCAAAAATCATCTGTAGAAATCTAGGATACATAAGAAACATCTCTTTCTTCTTTCCCTTCAGATTGCTCATCATCTCATCACAAACGAACTTGGAATAATTGTTGTCCCAATCCATGATCAGAGCAACAATAGCTGACATCTGCATGTGAGAAATCTCATCTGACCCTCCTTTTCGTCCTGACACACATGTAAAGAATGTGTGTATCAGAAATCTCCAGTATGGGTGAAACAACCTCTTGACTGCAGGGGGGTAAGATCCTTCATAGCCCATTCTTGTAAGGACCTCAGAAATAGCAGCAACTGAATACTATGTTGGGTAATTAGGTTTATCTCCAAATAAGAGCACTTCTCGTATAGTAGCCTCAGTGATGATGACCGGCTGTTTCTGTATTTTGGAATCAATACACACAACTCCACCTGGTCCTCGCTGGTTGATTGATGCATTATTCCAGAAGTCCGTGATCATTCTCTTGCAAATGACAAGACTTTCTCGCAAGGCGTGGCAAGTATTGAGGCCAACGATCATGGACTTGAACTCCTTGTGTGCTGGAGGAGGATCAAACAAATATCCAGCTATATTGTGAGTGTCAACGAACTTTAAAGGAGTTTGATCAGCCATTTCTACAACAAACGAGCTAAATTAGTGAATGTTTTCAAAACTTGAATAACAATCATGAGTTCAAGAACATCAAGTTTAATTTCTCAAGCGAGATTTAGTAATGTAATTTGATAATTTTTTTGTCCAAATTTGCTGATTTTTGTCCATGTAAAGAGATTTCGGTTAAAATATGGAGTTTTTGGTCAGGGACAAGAGATCTCGGTTAACCAAAGTCAACCGAGAACCATTTGGTTAACCATGAGTTTTTCGGTCAAACCGCTAACGAAAAACTCTTTGAATTCAGCCTAGAACCCCTTGTCATCCCTTCCAAATGACCAAAATCTCCAATCCACCATGGAACCTGCACTAATCTCTCAAGACCATCACAATGGTCTCAATCAAAATCGACGACCAAACCGATCAATATCATTATCGGAATCAATTAACATCTCATCTCAACCAATCCTAAGATTATCACAGTGGTGACAAGCTGCATCCTCGATCAACATCATACCTGTACTCGTACACAAAGAACTTAAGTGCAAACTGTCTTGATTTTAATGCAAGGTATTAGGGTTTTCGGCCAGATGAGTTTTCTTCAGAAAGAGACAGTTTTGAGAATTTTAATTAGAAGACCCATTTTTAAGCCAAACCTCATGGGCCAAGAACCCTCATGGACCAACAGATGAACCCAGATTACAAAACTTGACCCAAAGAAATGGTCCATGGCATTTTGCAATCATCAAAACAAATCCCAATTTATGAAAAATTGATTTCTTAAGACATTTGTCTCGACACGAGGAAACATGAGAAGAAAAAAAAAATTAAAAAAGTAGGAAAATAAAACTTAAACTAAAACAAAATTTACCTATCCAGTCTTTAGAAAATCAACATAAATTGGGATAAATTTCAGCTATTTAAAAACGAACCACCTTTTTATTAAAAGATCCGAACATGAAACCATATTGACTAAGGTACTTTCACAATGATTCATTTTCAGCATTATTATGACATAGTGAAAAGGTTGATAGCAGGTAAATTTTTCATGATTTTCATTACGCCAGTGATATGATTATATTCGATTAGGCATAAAGCTTACATGGACATCACTTATGGACCTCTGATGCCACTTATCTATTTTCAAGGCGTATTTGGCTTTCCCCAGACCACCACAATTTGACTTCAACCCCCTATTACTTGATCAAAATATTTTTCTCTACACAAAATAATTTTAAGCTTTAAGGTTGAACGTTGGACTTACATGCCATTCTGACTTACAGGCCTTACATTCAGGGTGTTTAGGATTTATTTGAATGCCCCACCCCTGTAGTTCCTTGGTACCCCTTTAAGCTTTTAGAAAACAATTTTAAAAAAGTTATTATTATTTTTTTTAATTTTTTTTAACACAAATGAAATATAACCTTTTTGGCGATCAAGATACTAAAAGGCTCGTGTATGACTGGGTAATTACTTTTCTGCCTATCATTCGGAGAGATATATCTAGGGACATGCGAATATCTTCAAAATGACTCTCCACAATAAGTTTAGCAGATTTAGTTTATATCACTTCAAACTTTTAATTATCATGGAAAGCTACCATACACATCAATGACTGTTTAAAAGCCTTTTTAGCCTAATAACTTCACACGTTAGGCACACAAAATCAATTTATCTATCATTTTTCAAAAGTTGAATCAATTTTCATTTGAAAATATTTTGAGCTTCTAAAAAAAATTGTTGGTGCATTTTGTGACCGTCGCTATGCAATTCTGATTAGCGGATACGATGTACGAAGTTAGGACAACTTCGCCATAGGCGAAGTTGTAACAACTTCTGCCATAGGCGAAGTTAGAATAACTTCGCCATAGGCGAAGTTATAACAACTTCGCCTACAGGCCCAAGCCCGCGAAGTTTATATATATATATATGTGTGTCGTGTTTAGGGTTAGTAATCCAGAAAAGTTAGAGTGTTTTGTTCAGTTTATTTGTCTAGAGAGAAACCGAGAGGGAGAGTCGTGTGGGACGACCCGAGGTAGAGCTCACCTCGGGTCGGCCGTGTCATTTGTTTTTATGTTCGGTATATAACGAGTTATGATTATGATATAAAAGATCTTCAGATGTGTTTATCCCGTTCGTGTGTTTGTTCGTGTATGTGTTTGTGTGTAATCGTGTTCTTCATCTTCTACACCATAAACGAGTCTAGGAGGATTCCGCACTCCCAGACCTCGTGCGGATCTCGTATCGATCGGCCAAGCCCCGGGGGGACTTACAAGTGGTATCAGAGCCTTAGGCTCTTATGCTATGGTTCGAGATCTGCGTTTTGGTGTTTCTGGCACGTTTCTGATGCGTTTCTGGCCGAACAGCCGCCGCAGGCGAAGTTATGGGGTTCAGGCGAAGTTGTCGCTTAAATTTTAGGGTTTAGGCGAAGATATAAGGTTAAGCGAAGTTATTCACAACTTCGCCTACCTCACAAGTTCGCTTATCTCAGACGAAGTTATCTGCCAGGTGAAGTTATGGACAGGCGAAGTTATGAACAGGCGAAGTTAAAGAGGGGCGAAGTTGACTTTTAGGCGAAGTTAAAAAAAAAAAAAAGTGTTTGGAGTTTTCGTCTGTATGGCCAGGTGTACACGATTATTGTGAGACCGAAGACGTTGTTCCGTCAACGAGTGAAACTTGTTATCTCTTGGTCTTACGTATGAACAAATACGTGTCAACTCTGGATATGGAGTTGAGGTTGTGAATGGGATATTGATTGATACTGGATATTGACACATATTTGGGTGTTTGTGGGCAATGAATAGTTGTTGTTCGAGGTTGACCAACTGAAGAAAGTCAAATTGAACTGAAGGTTTTCGTCATTACTGGATTGCGGTCAGAGCATATTATTTATGTTATTTTCAAGGCGTTCGAGAATTGGATCCTGAAACGTGATGCTTATTTATTAAAGTGAAAATTCTGGAACAAGTTGGATTTAATCGGGAATTAAAGTGTTTATGTTCTTGATCGTTATCCCTGGTGATTGAAGATGCTTCGGATTAATTAATGGTCATGTGTGTTAGATTCTGTCAAGGTGGTTTTGTGATGAAATTGATCACTTGATGTTGAGTAGTTGAAGATTAAACCTTATCGTATGCCGACTTGTTGGTGAAGTTGTGGAGGGAGCCCAACTTCACGTGTTGGTGAAGTTAGAAGAACTTCACGTGTTGTGAAGCCAGAAGGACTCACGTGATTGGTTGAGATGATTAATTAGGCACGGGGATGCATGCATTTCAAAGACCTCAATCTATATAGTCGGAGAAGCTTACACTGAAGGGGAGATCGGATATGGAAGACGCTGGGTGATTGGTAGATTTGTGAATCTACAAGACAGTTTCAGACACGGCTGGTTGAAGAACAAACAGAAGATCATCAGTTAAGAGGGAGTCTGTTGGTGCATGTTTTGTAACAGAAGATCTTTTGTGTTTGTTAGAATTGAGAGCAACGGTCAAAGGGGAGTCTGTTGGTGCATTTTGTGACCGTCGCTATGCAATTCTGATCAGCGGATACGATGTACGAAGTTAGGACAACTTCGCCATAGGCGAAGTTAGAACAACTTCGCCATAGGTGAAGTTGTAACAACTTCTGCCATAGGCGAAGTTAGAATAACTTCGCCATAGGCGAATTTATAACAACTTCGCCTACAGGCCCAAGCCCGCGAAGTTTATATATATATGTGTGTGTCGTGTTTAGGGTTAGTAATCCAGAAAAGTTAGAGTGTTTTGTTCAGTTTATTTGTCTAGAGAGAAATCGAGAGGGAGAGTCGTGTGGGACGACCCGAGGTAGAGCTCACCTCGGGTCGGCCGTGTCATTTGTTTTTATGTTCGGTATGTAACGAGTTATGATTATGATAAGATCTGCAGATGTGTTTATCCTGTTCGTGTGTTTGTTCGTGTATGTGTTTGTGTGTAATCGTGTTCTTCGTCTTCTACACCATAAACGAGTCTAGGAGGATTCCGCACTCCTAGACCTTGTGCGGATCTCGTATCGATCGGCGAAGCCCCGGGGGGACTTACAAAAATATATTTTTTATTTTATTAATGTTCAGTCGCCCCGGTCACTTTCAGTCCTAAGGTTAATGGCTATCCCTAGAGTCAAACATTCATGACGGGACTAAACATATGAAATATGTCCATTGAACTTGAGTGGCCGGCAAGATTTTAAGCAAAGGAATAAAAATTTTATTTTTAAAATTTTTCTTTTTTTTTAAATAGACACTCACACACATTTTTTTTGTATTTTTCTTTTTCTCTCCCTGAATTTGTATAGAAATTAAGACAAACAAAGAAAAAATTTTATGTACACAATTTACACCTCAAAAATACTTAGTCATCAAGACGCAGCATCTTAAGAAATCCCACAAGCACATTAAATCTGGCTATTCCGATCGGTTTTGTAAATAGGTACGCCACATTATTATTAGTGTGGACCTGTTCAAGTTGAATTAGTTTCCAGTCGTAACAGTCACGAATAAAATGGACCTTGATGTCAATGTGCTTGGTTTTGGAATGCTGAACGGGATTTTTAACAATTGCAATAGCAGCATCATTATCACAAAATATGGGAGTGTTAAGAAATTCCAAGCCATAATCCAGCAATTGATGTTGCATCCAGATAACTTGTGAGCAGCAAGCTGACGCAGCAACATACTCCGCCTCGGCAGTCGAAGTGGACACCGTTTATTGTTTCTTGCACTGCCATGAAATGAGATGATCTCCTAGAAATTGGCATCCGGTAGATGTGGATTTCCTGTCAATGTCATCTCCACCATAATTGCTATCAGCAAAAGCATAAAGATCAAATTCTGAGTTTTTGGGATACCAAAGACCTAACTTCGGTTGTCCCTTCAGATATCGAAATATATGTTTAACAGCAATTAAATGAGAGAGTTTAGGATTAGCCTGGAAGCGAGCACATTGACAGACTGCAAACATGATGTCTGGACGACTGGCGGTGAGATACATCAGAGACCCGATCATCGATCGATAGTACGTTTGATCTACGAGACTCCCCTCAGGATCAGATGTCAAAAGAGGCCTTTCTGCCATTGGAGTGGTGGCACTCTTGGAATCTTGAAATTCAAATTTTGCAAGCATATCTTCCATGTACTTTCCTTGATGCAACAAAATTCCTGTCGAGCCCTGACGAACCTGCAATCCTAGAAATGTTGTCATCTCCCCCAACGAGCTCATCTCGAACCTCTTCTTCATGACCTCTTCAAACTCTGAACACAACGCAGCACTTGTAGAACCGAAATTAATGTCGTCTACATAAATCTGCACTAGAATCAAATCTTTCCCGACTGTTTTAAGGAATAAAGTTTGATCAATGGTCCCCCTTTCATAACCATGTCCCAGAAGATGTGCCGTCAACGTAGCATACCATGCCCGAGGGGCTTGGTGAAGACCATATAGTGCTTTATCCAACTTGTAGACATGATTAGGATTCTTAGGGTCTACAAACCCCGGTGGCTGATCCACGTAAATCTCTTCCTTAACTTCACCATACAAAAACGCGGTCTTAACATCCATCTGATATACCGTGAATCCCATGAAAGACGCATAGGCAAGAAAAATCCGAATGGCCTCAAGTCTAGCTACAGGAGCATAGACTTCGGTGTAATCTAACCCTTCAACCTGACGAAAACCACGAACAACTAACCGTGCCTTGTTTCTAACAATAACTCCCGTCTCATCTTGCTTGTTTTGGAAAACCCATCTTGTATCTGGTGCTTTCTTTCCTTCTGGCAGTTCAACTAACTTCCACACTTTCAGCTTATCAAACTAATTTAACTCTTCGTACATGGCATCCACCCAACTTGGTTCTTGAAGAGCCATTTCCACCGACTTTGGCTCAATCTGAGAGATGAAGCAAGAAAACAAACAACTGTTTACGTGTCCTGTTTGACTTCTGGTGGACACACCTGCTTCAAGAGAGCAGATAACATTCTCAATAGGATGATCTCGTTGGATTCTTGTCGGAATTGGTTGTTCGGGAACATCTCCAACAGGAGATAAGTTAGATAGATTTTCACCGACATCAGTGAGTGGATTCTTCCATCCAGAAGCTGCCATACTATGTGAGTACGAAGTGCTAGCAACCTATTCATTCGGAATGACATCGGGAAACAAAGTGCTCCCAAAGATTTGACAAATAGGACTCTCCCCCTCAACTGCTGAATCATTTACTGAGGAGTTTGGAATATGCACGGTTTCTGTAGCTTCTTTTGATTGGCTGACGGATGCAGGTGGTTTGTCATTTAGTGGTTCTACGACATCATCAACCAACAGAGGAGATATGTGAGATACTGCATGTGAATCTTCTCTCTCAGTATCTGCAGTGGCACCACCCGAAGTTTCTGTGTTGATGACCGGAATTACATTGAATGGCTTGAAGAGTTCATTGTAATCGAACAGCCAATCCGGACCAACACGTGCATCAGTCTTGTTTTCTTCCAGCTAACGAACATCATAAGATTTAAGAATCTGTTTAGTTGACTTATTGTAGATTCTGTAGGCGGTGTGACCAGCATACCCGACAAAGTAACAATCATTAGCTTTGGCACCAAACTTCAGAGTAGACTCAAGATTCAGTAGAGTACACGGACAACCAAAGGCTTTGAAGTGTGCAACAGTAGGCTTATGACCATAAACAATCTCATACGGAGTTTTAATTTTTGATTTGTTGATTAACACCCGATTTTGAACATAGCACGCCATGTTGATGGCTTCAGCCCAGAAGAACAGAGGCAATTTAGAGTCACACAGCATGGTCCTTGCTGCCTCGATAAGAGTCCTGTTTCTCCTTTTAGCCACACCATTCTGTTGTGGTGTCCTAGCTGAGCTATACCGACGAAGTACCCCCTTTTCTGAACAAAAATAATTCAATGAAGCATTCTTGAACTCCGTACCATTGTCACAACGAATTCCTTTCAGTTTCAGATTCAGCTGATTTTCCATCAGCACCACGAACCTCTTGATCAGCTCTGCAGTTTCACTCTTATTCGACAAGAAAATTATCCAAGTAAAACGTGAGTAATCATCAGTGATAACCAAACAATAAGAGTTGCGAGAAAGACTTAAGACATGAACTGGACCAAAAAGATCCATATGCAATAGCTGAAAAATTGATGAGATGGTATTAATCGGTTTTGGCTTGTGAGATTTTCGATGATGCTTGCCCAGGGCACATGCCACACATTTTTCGATGGTAACAAAATCTTTAACGGGTAATCCACGTACCAAATCATTTTTAGCAAGACGATTTAGATTTTTCATATTAGCATGACCTAGACGACGATGCCAGAGCATTGCATTATGTTCAGACACTTTTGAGAACAAACAGGTTATTTCATCAGGAACATTTTTGTTCATGTCGATCACGTAGGCATTAGGCATTATCTTTTCTTTGTGATCGAACAAGAATCCAGTCTTCAGGTATAATGATACCCGGTTTCAAAATCAAACACTCCCTTTTAGTAAAGTGAGTTGAAAACCCATTATCACAGATTTGTGACACGCTCAACAAACTATGCTTCAGCTCTGAAACAAAATTCACATTCTCAAATTTTAGAACACCATTGCTTACAGTACCCTTCTGTGTGATCTTCCCTTTTTCTCCACCCGAAAAGGACACATGCCCACCATTAAAAGTTTGAATGCCGTGTAGCTGGGAAATGTCTCCTGTCATGTGCCTGGAACAGCTACTATCAACATACCAAGGTCTGATGATATTCCTCCATAGCTGCTCCAGCACAAAGTGCGTGATTAATTAGATTTTGGCACCCAGTCCATAGTGACACTGGGTACTCCTGACTTGTCTATCCTGGTTACGGGCTGCTATGACATATCTTCTCGATTATCTAGAATGGAAGAAGAAACCTTTTTTACCGGAGACTTAGGCATCCATTTATATTTACTATTGAAATATTTAATGTTGTTTGTACGAATGGATGGTTTAATCTCCGGTTTGCGTATAGAGGGAACAAAAGAATTTGTTCTCCCGACAGGTCGGGGCTTAGAAATCGAGTTCGTTTTCGAAGTAGAAACTCAGTTTCTATTCCTTTTACTAGACATGTTAGGCTTGGTCTGATGAGGACTAAACCAACCAGTTTTGTTCCTGTTCCAATCACTGTTAGAAGGATTTGCCTTGTGATACCAAAAATTTCGTCGATAGGTATCACGAGGCATATTCCTCTGGTAAAATCCATAGTAAGGCACATATGGACAGTGTGGACAGTTTCTAGCAATATGACCAGGAACCCCACAGTTAAAACAAGTTTGATGTTTTATATAAAAGTCATTATGATGAACCTTTTCTTTTGACATATTGTGTGGGTCAGTACGTTTGGCTTGATATTTATTGTTTGACACATTGTTTAGCTCGACCCCTTTTTATTCATTTGAGCATCCCTCTTTAATGAACTTGGGTGGTGAGCAGTTCTTAGTTAAACTTTTATTTTTAGTTTTCTTATCAAAACCCACATTATCAAATTTCACAGTTTTAACAGAATCAACCACACAATTGTCTTTGCTCTTAACACCAGAGCCCACACAAACCGACGACATAATAGAGTTCAAAACAGGCAGTTTTAAAGAAACATCAGAGTTAATGTCTTTATTAAACGAAACACAAGAGTCATCATCCTCATTAGTCCAATCCTCAACAACTAATTTCTCTGCACATGAAGTAAACACGTTAGAATCATTCACTCCTGAAGTGGATACATCTGTATTCACAAGATCAGACTTGTCATTCTTATCTTGTTTACCGTACTTCATGCCCTGTACCTTTACTTCCTGTTCTTTGGTGACAGGAAGTTGAACATAGTTGTTATTGTAAGGTGGGGGTACCTGACTATAACCTATACCCCTACCTTCGTTTTCTTTCCACCATAGCTGATTATCAATCATTGAGCTAACTATTTTACTGGAACCCTCAAATTTTTTAAAATCAAGCTCAACTCTTTCAAATTTAGCAGTTAAATTCAAAATTTCAATTTTGGAGGCTTCCAGTTTAGCGGTTAACTCAGCAATCTCCTGCTTGGCATCTAGATGGTGACAACACTTTATGCTGAATTCAGATTTAAGATTAGAGAAATCCTTTTGATTTGCTTTAATTTTATCTAAGAAAGCTTTTTCATTTTTTGTAAGTTTAAAGTTTTCAGATTTCACTCTCTCCATATCTCTAAGCAAGTTATCATTGTGAAGTTTGTATAAATTAATTTTGTTAACACAATCTTGAGAGCATGGTTGAAAATTTACCTCAGATGAGCTGGAAGAAGTGAAGGCCATGAACGCAAATTGAAGTTCCCTGATCTCTCCTCAGCAGCATGTTCTTCCTCAGCTTTCTCAATGTGAGCATAATTGGCAGTCTGATTGCTAATGTTGAGAGCAGCCATCTGATCATCCCAAGAAAATTATTGAGCCACCAAACCTCTTTCACCATTTCTCGAGCTCCCCCCAACTTCTCCGATAGCATTTCCCACTGGAACCAGCACCCTTTCGGTATTTCCTTGCTTTGCTGGGTTGGTACATTCACGAGCAAAATGACCTGGCTCGTGACAGTTGTAGCATCTTAGAGTATCCTTGTTAAAACCCACCTTCTGATTGTTTGGCTTGTTCCAATTGTTCCTTCCCGTTCTCTGAGTGAACTTCTTGGCCCGAAACACTGCCATGGCGATTTGCCAAGAGATATCCATTTCTTAAACATCATCTGGATGGATTTGATCAAGCTCAGCAGCAAAAACAGGTTGAACCAAATCTCCAGCCAGGAATGCATTGTAGCAGTTCATGAATCCCGCCATTAAAGCTATGTTATCTTGAATTTCCTTTGGGATAGAGGGAATCTGACTGAAATTCTGATTTGGAACAGCACCGGATGATTGAGATTGACTACTTTGAGCAGGTTTAGTGAAGAAGACCGGAGCTGGTTGAGATGGAATGGAGGACTGTTGGCTTTGAGTGGACTTGAACATTTGGAAGTTTCGTTGAGGTGGAAGTTGCTGAGTGGTTTTAAACATGGACAGGCTGTCTTGTGAGATGAGGGAATTGTTGGAAGCGACGTTGTAACTAGAAACACTGTAGGAGTTTGCATGGTTTATTGCACGTTGCTTGTCATCCATGTCACATGCCTTAATGGTGGCCATCATCTCAGAGGTAGACATCCTGTTGAGATCTTTAGTCTTCTTGATAACTACAACATTCATATCCCAGTTTTTGGGCAATGAGTTCACCAACTTGTTGTTTATCTCAGATGTTGCTAGATAGATGCTTGCGGATCTCATCTCAGTCACAAGAGCAATGAATCTTTGAAGTTGTGTTTCCAGCGATTCTCCCAACACATGATTGAATATGTTGAATTTCTGTCGCAGCAAATCTTGGCGACTTCTCTTCATGTCTTCATTTCCTTCATATACTTCAATTAACGCCTCCCATAACTCCTTAGCAGATTGAAGTTCTCTAAAACTTAAAGCAATCTCAGGTGAGAGAGCCATAGTTATGGTTGATAGGGCCCTTTCATCCTCTTCAACTTTAGCAAGATCATCATCATCATACATTGCAACAGGCTTCACAACAACTTCAGTTGAATTATCACGTTGATACGTGTTGACTTGGGGTCCCCTAACTATGCTTCTCCAGATCTTAGCATATTTCATCTTAACATACTTCTCGAATCGAAATTTCCACTCACTGAATCCCTCATGCGACAGTAGACGAGGCACACGAGTGGTCGTCCTCATTATGGAATATAGTTCTTGATGAAGTGAGGCATTTTGATGACACATTACTGTTGGTTAATTGTTCCATTTTATAAAAACTTTATTAATCAGGCCCAACTAGGTTCTCGGTTCGGTTCCTGACCAAAAACAAACTTCAACTGAATACCACAAACTTCAACCGAAAACTACAAATGTTGACCGAAAACTGTAAGATTTGACTAGAATCACCGAGAACACTATTTCTTGACCGAAATCACCCGATAACTGAATTATGGAATAAGATTAGTAGCCAACTGAATTCCGTGAATTACGGGATTCAAATTTGTTTCCAGATTAGCCAAATCTCTATCCAAAATAAAACTCTTTTCTTCTCCAATTAGTGAACTCGCCGGAGAATCACCAAACACCACCAAACGAATAACTCTTGAATCCGTAGATATCACAATAACGAGCCTGAGTAGGTCTAAGGTTCTGATACCAATTGTAAGTCTCGTGGAGGATCTTTCAATATGATATCAACTGATCTTAATGTTGGTGCGAAAATCCAACACAAGATGATACAAGAGTGATTATAAAGAACACAAAGGATTGCTTCAAAACACACGTTATGATTAACGTCGGGTGCTTAAGCACAATGTTTACAATACTCGTCTAATATATCTATGATACTAGACGGCCAAAATCACACATTCGTCCACCCCTAAATCCTATACAAGATATCTATATATAGGGTAGCCAACAAACCAGCCCAACAAAAGCCCAAAGCCCACCGAGAACCATAAGGTTCTTGGCTTACATAACAAAACATGAAACCGAGATTAACTAAGTGCAAACCATCAAGTATAGACCCAACACTGGAACAGGACATATGCGGCCAATCTTATTGCAATTAAAGTTAGGGGTTTAGGTCCTCGACTCATAAAAGAAGTGCAGATGAGGGCAATTGAATTTTAATTAGTCTTAGGTTTATATAATCAATTTAGGTTTAAGAAGGTTTAGTTTATAATCAAATTTGTATCATTCTTTGATCTTGTTTCCTAATTAATTATGATGGTTAGGCCGTTTATGAAAAAAGAAATCAAAACCATGATTCAATTCCAAGTTTAGGACGACAATTGTGGCTCAAGTAAGCTATACGGGTCACGAATTTGGGTTATGGGTCATGGGTTACGGGTTTGATAATTGGGTTATAAAGATTATACAGAATTTTCAATTTAGTCCTCAAAGATTGAATATGGAAACATTAGGGGATCGGAGTTTAGTTTTGGGCTAAAAACGTACATCTTCCAAAGTTTATATATATATATTAAATAAATATAATAAATAAATACAAATCGTATAATAATTTTTCGATAAACACGATTATTTTTTGGTGATAAAACTTCTCGAATATAAAACGGGCCGGGTTATGGAGATAAGTTGTACGTAGAAAACCCGGGTTGTTACATCATGTGGGATTCTCTTGGATCTGACTGATATCTGGCACACTGACAAACAGGGAACATGATCTCCGGTCTGCTTGTAGTGAGATACATCAAGGAGCCAATCATGGACCTACATAGGTGTTGATTGACTGGCTTTCCTGAGGGATCAAGAGCGAGAACAGGTCGCGTAGCGATAGGTGTCATGAAGGCAGATGAGTTCTTAAACCGAACTTCTGAACAATGTCATGAACGTACTTTTCTTGATGAATTAAAGTCCCGTCCTTCTTTTGTTCAACTTGTAAACCTAGGAAGAAAGTCATTTCTCCTAAGGAACTCATTTCAAATCGCTTCTGCATAACCTCTAAAAACTCCTTGCACAGATTCTCATTCGTGGACCAGAAGATAATGTCATCAACATACACTTGGACTAGAATCAGATCACCCCTAACCTTCTTGACAAACAAATCTTGATCGACGATTCCTCTTTTTTTTCACCAAATGGTCAGCCAGTGTGAAGACCATAACGTGCTTTGTCGAGTCGATAAACATGATCAGGATGATCTGGATCTTCAAAACCTAGAGGCTGACTGACGTAGATTTCTTCCTTTACTTTCCCATACAAGAAAGCAGTTTTCACGTCCATCTGATATACTTTGAAGTTCATATATGAGGCATAGGCCTAAAAGATGCGAATTGCTTCCAATCTGGCTACGGGTGCGTAAACCTCATCGTAATCAAGTCCCTCACGTTGCTAAAAGCCTTGCACAACAAGCCAGGCTTTATTTTTGATGATAGCCCCCTTGTCATCTTTTTTATTTCGGAATGCCCATTTCGTTCCAATCGGTTTCTTATGTTCTGGTTTCTTCACAAGCCTCTAAACATTCAGCTTCTTGAACTATAACAGCTCTTCTTGGATGGCTTCAACGCAAGAATTTTCTTTCAAAGCGACTCGATAGTCTTTGGGTTCGACTTGTGAAATAAAACAAGCAAAAAGACATCTGTTAACCGAAGAACTTCGTATTTGAATGCCAGTAGATGGATCTCCAATGATATTCTTAGTGGGATGTCGTCGGTGGATCGGCAATGAGGGATTTGTTCGACATGCTCGACTGGTGTTGCTTCAATCTCGATTGATAAGCTCTCTATGGGATGAAAGACAGCAATGACATTGACAGGAGCATGTGGTTGAGGATCAGTTGCATCTTTTTGTTGATCAACCAGATGTTCCTGAGCAATGGGACCCTCCCATAGGTTGTCGTAGAAAGGCACAACAATGGCTGGAAATGAAGTTGAGTCGGTGTTGCTAGAAGCTTCATTCTGAACTGGTTCATTCTGCACATGTGCTTGATCAGTCTCCTCAACATTACCATGATGTTCTTCTTCAGAAGGAGGTGTAGGAACATATTCAACCACACTTGGTTCTGCTGGAGGATTTGCCTCTTGATTAGTTTGGCCGTTTTCCACATGATTTTCCACATTGTTAGCAGACACATATGAATCGGTATATGAATCAGAGGCGTCTTCGACAATGGGCATTGATGGCTTCACCCCAGAAAAACAGTGGAAGTTTGGAGTATGACAGCATTGTTCTAGCGGCTTCAACCAATGTACGGTTTCATCTCTCGGCCACCTCATTTTGTTCAGGAGTGTAGGGTGCACTGAATTGACGAAGAATCCCTTTGTTGTGACAGAACTCATTCACCACCTTGTTGCAGAATTCTGTTCCATTGTCGCCTCTGATGCACTTGACTCTTTTATCTGTCTGATTCTCAACCAACACAATGAATCTGAGCAGAAATTGAGATGTCTCATCCTTATGCCCTAGCAGAAAAGTCTAACTGAAACTCGAATAATCATCAGTGATAACCAGACAGTAGGTTTTACGACCAATTTCCAAAGGTTGAATTGGACCAAAGATATCCATGTGCAACAGTTGAAGAGTGGAGTTTATGGAATTGACAGTCTTGGGTCTGTGAGGGAGTTTGTGTTGTTTGCATTTTGAACAAGATAAACATTTTTCATCACAATGAAAGGATTTTACAGGCAAACCCCTCACATGGTCACCCTTAACTAACTTGTTCAAGTTCTTAAAGTTGACGTGACCTAAGCTTCGATGCCATAATGATGAGTCGTTCTCCTAGGCCTTGGACAACAAACAAGAAGCAGTGCGCATTGAGTAATTACTTCTCATGTCCAATATATATGCGTCATTATGCCTCGAAGTATGCAACAAGATCCACTCATCTGGGACTTTAAAACTGGGTTTGAGAATAAGACACTTATTTTCTGTAAACAGGGTTGAGAAATGCTTATCACAGATTTGGGAGACACTGAGCAGATTGTGATTGAGCTGCTCCATAAGATTAACTTCATCAAAGGTCAAAGTACCATTTGATACCTTTCCTTGTTTCGTGATTTCTCCTCCTACGTCACTAGCAAAGGAGACATGTCCGCCATCGAATGGTTTCACATCAAATAGCAGAGACTCATCTCCTGTCATATGTCGGGTGCAGCCACTGTCTAAGTACTAGATACTATTGACAGGCCTTCCAGGCTGATCCTACACACATGAACAGCTAATTAGTAGAAGGGCCCCAAGACACACTTGTCTCGGGAAAATTAAACAAAAAGTCACCCAGTTTAATTTTATGATTCTTAAAAATATAATCCTTTGGAGAATCAGAATCTGAAGAGCAATCCCTCGAGGAACTTGAGTTATGATTTCCTCGGTTTTGGAAGGGTTTTCTGGATTGCCTTCGCTTTGGTTTTGTCTTAACAACAAAATCCTCGGTGTGTTTCTTGTTGAAAACATTTGAAGGGCTCTTTGGCTTTTCAGCTTCCAAACCCTTTGCTAACATTTTCCTTTCTCTTTGGGTTAGCCAAAATGGTTTCTTTTGTTTCTTATCATTTTTGGTTTTGAAATCCGTCTCACTGGCAATGGAGTGAGTTTGGTTAGACATTTTCGTAACTTTGGGATCAACTTTAGAAAATGCCCGACCAAACTTACTGTTTAATTATCTTTGTTTCTTATGCCAGTTCTTGCAATGTCTCGCAAGATGAGAAGGATTTCCACAAACGAAGCAACACTTTCTTGGTTGCATTTATAGACTTCTTGCTCACTGAAGTATGTGGGATAAGGTGACGTAGTCGGGTTAACATGTTGATAGCCTCTATCTGACTGATAGTTGTGAATATTTGAATGGTGAGTTGCAAAATAATTTGATTGCCTTGGTTTCTGTTGAGAGTAGTAATAGGTGCTATCAAATTGATTATAATATTGAGAATTGTTGTTATAGTTTGTATTTTGAGAAAATGAGGTTTTCTTAGGTGGCACATACTTACAGAAAAGTATTTGGTTTGTCCTTTTCAAAATTTGATTCTTGTTTTCTCGAATTCTCAATATGATGATCAGTTGTTGAGCAACTAGGACTAATCTGTTCATCAACCTTAGCTTCGATTGTTTCATCAAAAATTGTTTCACACTCTGAATTAGACGAAGAACATTCAGTTTCATTACAAAGATCTTTACAACTTTCATCACTAGATTCACAAACTTTATTACAAACTAGATTGTTAATTGTTTTGTTTAGATCCACACAAGATTCAAAACGTGGTTCTAACACTCCTTTTTTGCTTACAACCCAAGTTAACCTTCCCACAATCACCATTGATTACATCACCTGCTACACAAGACACATTTACATTAGATTGATCAGATGATAGGACTGGAGCAACTGTTTGAGAAACAGGAGGAACAAATTTCACAGGTTTTGGTATTTTACAAACCCCATATGACATTTCTTCTTCAGGAGAAATATTATAGCTATAATGGAGCAAACTGGTATAGTTGTCATTTAAAGGTGGAGGTACGGCAGTATAATCATATCCCAGCCCCGCTCTTACTTTAGTACTTCTCTGGGATCCAATAATATCACCTAACTTCTTAGATGATGTTTCAAATCTTTCGACTCTCTTTTCTTGTTTCTGTTTCTCAGAAGCATCAAGCTTTAAACTTTCAATTTCATCTTTTAATTTAGAATTTATGTTTTTATAGTATATTACTTCTTGGTTAGCTTGAAAAATTTTAAGTCTAAGATTTGCTAAATCATCATGATGAGTTTCAATCTTTTCAACATAAATCTTATCAGCTTTAACATATTCAGCGTTTAACTCTCGAAGTTTTGAATTTTCTTTCAAGACTTCATTTTGATGATGTCTATAATATGTAACCTTGTTAATGCAAGCTTGAGAACATAGATTGTGATTTACCTCATCATCATGTGATGCACCTGAACCATCAGCTGAAGATGAAGATGCTTCGTTGTTTGAAGAAAAAGCCATTCCTGCCATGTTGAGGTGGTTCTGCAGCTCCTGAAACTGGTCATCCCAATCCATACCAACTTGGACCTCTGTTTAAGAGACAAGGGCTCATGAGTTTGAACTTTGATTGCCCTTGTGTGGATGATTTCCAATCTTTGGAACTGAAGAGCTGGGCTTTTCAACCATGTGTTTCTTTCCAACTGACTTACTGTTTTCTTCCTCAGTCACACGAACGTCGTTTGTTTGTTTGGGAGGATTTGTGCACTCCCTTTCAAAGTGACCCATCTCACCACAGTTGTAGCACCTAAGCTTATCCTTATCAATACCAATCCTCTTCCTGTCAGAATCCTTGAAACTGTCCTTTCCATAAGTCTTCATGAAGTTTGTGGCTCTGTGGACAACCATTGCCATCAGGTACTTGATATCCATCTTCTCGAGATCCTTTTGATTGATGTCTTTCAGATCCCTAGTCTCAAATTGTGGTGGCAACAGATTTTCTTGCATCAACTCTTCATGGCTTGATAGGAATGCATGAACCAATGAGACATTTGAATCATTCAGCAATGGGTGAGCTTCACAGTAGCTTGAACTTTTACTTGGCTAAGGCTTTGAAGATGAGGAAATCCCATGAGCTTTCAATGCTTGTTCAACCGCACTATTAACTTCCTTCTGAAATGAACTGGAACCAATTAACACAGATTGATTTCCAGTTGAGATAAATGTTGTCGTCTGTGAAGGCACACTTGAGGAGTACTTTGAAGAAGTCATTGGATACATGTTTTGTTGAGTTTTGCTTATGAAAGCGGTAGGCATAGATGTTGAAGTACTTCACCCGCTTGATTCAGAGAACTCAAATGATTGTTCAACCTCATATGCTCGTCCATTTCAAATGACTTGATAGTGGAGATTAAATCAGTATTTGTCATTAAGTTCAAATTTGTAGTTCTTTTAATTGTCACAATATTGATACTCCAGCTATACGGCAAAGAATTCAACAATTTGTGGTTGATTTTAGAGTTCATGATGTTGATATTAGCGGCTCTGATTCTTACCATCAATTTTTCAAATCTTTTTACCAAATCATTTACACTTTCACCTTGATGATGATTGAACATATTGAACTCCTCTTTCAAAAGTGCCTCTTTGTTTTCCCTAATCTCAGCATTACCTTCTACTTTTTCAACCAATGCTTCCCAAAAACCCTTTGCAGTTATGTGTTCTCGTAAAGTTTCATTAATTTCATTTGAAAGACAGACAGTTAAAGTGAGATAAGCTTTCTTATCTTGCTCTATTAAGGTCTTATCATTTTGATCATATTCTGCAACAGGCTTTGGTTGTTCCCCATTTTGAGTAACTGTCACGGGAACATGAGGACCTATCTCAAAACATCTCATCAACTCAGAGTCAGTCAACGAGATAAAATTCATAAACCTCCATTTAAAATCGGCAAAGTTGTCATCTAAGGTCATAAACTTTGGAGGTTTTTTGTTGGTTCCCACTTGGTTCTCAAGTAACAAGTACCCCTTCAACAACTCAGAATCAGTACTAGCCATGTTTACAACAATCTCAAGCACCAAAATTCCTTAAATAGTTTAATTTCCAAACAGAACAGAAATTTCGCGCGAAACTGTGATGCGAAGCGAATTTTCTTGATGCGAAGTGAAATGGTTTTGAGCGATGCGAAATACTTGTGCGAAGCGAAGTGTGAACAGTGATGCAAAGCGAAAAATCCGTGCGAAGCGAAATGAAAATGCGAAGCGAAAAACTTGTGAGAAGCAAAAAACCCAGGCGAAGTGAAACTGTTTCAAGCGATGCGAAATGGTCAAGCGAAGCGAAACACTAGGCGAAGCGAAACCTTGTGCGAAGCGAATTCCTCAAAACTTCCAGAAACAATCTTTCTTGGGATCCGTCCACCTATCTTGTCAGTTTGGTACAACAACTTTTTAAGTACAAGCGAAGTGAAATTTTTAACTTTTCAATTTAACAACTTTAAACCCGATACATTAGATCAAGAACTTGTATGTTTGTTATTTTCACCTATAACACTTTTAAGTCATGATTATCAACTTAAAACCCGATTCTTTTTGTGTTTTTGTAGTTTTTCTTTGCAAGAACTCTTTGTCCTCAATTTTCTCAAGATCTAAACCCAAGGTTGTGATCCAAAACCTCAACTAGTGAGCCAAAGCTGTGATACCAATTGTAGGTCCCGTGACGTGGGTGGATCTAACAACTATTCTTGGATCAACCAAACTTAGTGCTAGCGGAAATCACACTAAGTCACCTTTGGTCTCGGATCTTAAGATTATTTTCGGTTAAGGAAGTGAGTATGAGTGAGAGAGAACAAGGAAAGAAGTAAGATGAGAAAATGGCAAAAGGTTCTTCTTTCTCATGGCATGCTCCCTATTTATAGGAGAGCATTCATGAGAAGTGTTGTATTAATCATGTGCCCAATGGGCTTGTTTACAATTTCCCTTGGGCCTAAATACAAACAAAACAAACATCAAGAGCCCAATACATACAAATCCAATACAAAAGACTAATAACACAAAATAGGACCTAACAATAACTTATCAACAATTAGCATATACTCGATCATCACTTAAAAGTAGTAAGGCAGGTACATGTGGTGCAAAATACTAAGGTGTGTGGTTCAATGGACCTGTCACTTACATTACGCTCTTAATTTAGCGAGTTAACGTTACACTATTTTGCACTAAATTTTGGAAGTTAACATATGGCTTAACGACAACCCGCGCAACGCGGGTTCTAAATACTAGTTTAGTTTTAATTTGGAAATTATTTTATGTTTTGTAAACTAAATTATCGTTTCGTTTATGAAGTAAACACCTTTCATTAAAAAATAAAGGTGTAAGAGTATTCACAATCCGTCCATCAAATTTAGTGAGTGAGGTTTTATAATATAGGGAGTGGTTTAGGGTGTTGTGAGTGGAGAAGAGAGAAAATGCAGTGATTAGTCTGTATATTTGAAAAGTTCCTGTAGCACCATATATATTTTTTAATATATTTTGAAAGTAGTTGTGAGTGAATGAGAGAGAAAATGTAATGATAAAAGTATAAAAAGAATATTATTTAATTGAGAATGAGAGAAGATGTAGTGCTTTAGTGTAATTTTAGATTTGGAGATAGGGAAAGAGATTCATCATTTTTTACCCTATAATTTAATAAAAAATTCATACTTTTCAAAATTTAATGCTCATTTTTAAAAATCTCTCAAAATCCATCCACTATTTTTATCTTTATCATACTCACGAACAATTATATTTTTCGTTTTTGTACACTCACAATAATTTAAAGAATGATGAATAGTAACATTATATATATAAAAAATTAGTATAAAAACTTTTTTATAGTTTAGTGTTGGGGTAAATAAATGGTGGATGGGTTGGAGTTACTTTTAAGTAGATTATTTTTAAAATTTAAAGATAGGGAAGAAGATGATGGATTTGATGAAAATGCTCTAAGAGTCTAAGCAATAGCGTGTTACTTTCAAGTATTAATGTACTAAAAGTGTTTTTTTATATAAATTTTTGTTTAACAAAAGAGACGTATTTCTTATGAATCCTTAAGATAGTTTGTAGTGGGGTGACAAGGGTCCATTTTGGCAAGGAACACCGCTCCCGGCGACAAGAGGGGCGACCACAGGGACCAGGGGGCATGTATTTGTCGCTGCAGGTGTTTTGTGGGTTAATATTATTATATTTAGTGTGTGTAATAGATATGTATATGATGTGATGGAGCTACAACACCGCTACACCCCTAAAATGAAAATTGCTCATCTACAGACGTGGCGCCACGTGTCAAAAATCACCCCCATTTTGTAGCCCTCCACTACATATATAAGACTTGTGCAAACAAGTATTTTCTTGTAAAGTGGATAATATTTTGGCTATTTTAAGCTACCATGCACACTAGTCAATTAATTTAAGCTCGCAGGCTAGTAGCTAAATTATTTTTACTAGTTTTTTCGATGAACCGAATTATTTTTCTTATCTGTTTTTCGTTCATGATTGTTGGCTAAACCCCCTAGCTAGCTAGGTGTTTGATGATTACTTTGTGATTAACGGATATTATCTTAGTTTTTTGATTTTTAATGTTGGTTTAATACTAAAGTAAAGAATTTTTTACAATTGATTTGATGTGTTTGCGTATTTAGTTTTAATTTTTTATTGATCTTTGTTCCACATGTGTCTTGTTGAATGTCTTTCTATTATAGATGCATGTTTAGGTCACTTACTGTGTTTGTGATTATTTTATGGTTTTGCTAGACGCAGTAATCCCTAGGAACATTGGTTGGAAATTTGTTAGAGCTTTATATTCTACCTATCTAGAGACTGAGAGGTAATAGATAATCGGGTTTTCCTTGGGATTAGGTGTTTAGGCTAGAACGCCCTGATAGGAGGTTTTCTAGATTTCCCTAATTTCATTGTCATTCTGTGTCTAATCACTTGTTCTTAAGTTATCCCTTGCACTTTAGGGTGTATTGAGATAGTGAGATTGACAGGTAATCTATCTTTTAGGGTACATTAGTGTTGTTGGAGAGACTGACGGGTAATCCGACTAACCAGTAAGTTTACACGCCCCTTAGAGTTTTCCTGTAGGTCACACCCGAAGAATAATCAGGGACCCACTAGGTTATCTAAGGTGTCGTTTTATAAGGTTCCGGTTCCATTATAGTGTCCATCGCCGAGAGAGATATAAGATTCACAAGTATGATTCTAAACCTAGGTAGTGCTTCTCCCCTATCTTTGAGTTTGTCTAGGTCATAGAGTTTAAGTCTTTTAGTGTCAGTGTTAGTTTTAGTTTATTTGTCACTTGTTTAAGCAGTAAAATCATTAAGCTTTTAGTCAGAGTTTATTATTGGTGTCGCAAGTATCTCGTGGGTTCAATCCCCGTACTTCATTAGGCTTTACTACAGTCGATAGGTGATGAGTGGGTAAAAGAATGTGTTTTTAATGCTTAATATCATTTGTTTTAGCTATTTATATATATCAAACATGATTACTTTGAGATATTTTATGATTGCAGGTGTGTTGGTGCTTAATGGAGCAAAATGGAGCTTAATGGAAGTTATTGGGATGATACTTGAAAGTTAAAACGAAGATGAATGGGACTGATAGTCAAGATATGGAGAAAAAAATGAAGAACACCATACAGACCGCAAATTGTGCTACCAGGGCCGCAATTTGTGGTCCTGCCTGGTAATAGAGGCCGCAAGCAGGGGCGCTGATCGACACCTTACTTGCCCTAGCTAGTAAAGGTAATTTTTATAAATGTTTTTGATTGACCTTTCGACATCGATCAAAATGACGCGGATTTTAGGTCAATTAAAAACATTGATAAAAATTACCTTTTTTAGCTAGGGCAAGTAAGGTGTCGAATCCATATGGAATCAGTGGAAAAGTGCTACTATAGTTCATTGTTTACTAATTAATTAACCTAAGGCGGACAGACGATGTCAAGCAGATTAAATGTTGATTTGATTGTAAAACAATTAGAGAAAACAGTGACACACTTCAGGTTTAGGTAATGCAATGAACTGACTGATTAAACTTATACCAATTGGGGAATCACATAAACATAATTCGTTTATTAGAATAAGAAAATAATTACTGGACACAATAATTTGGTTATGATGATTTACAGAACTTAATTCGAAGAATTGACACAACTGAACAAGGTCTATCTAATTACCAGTTCATTAATACAAAACTTAGAATCTATCAATGATTAAGGGTAAACGGTTCAATGACAATAAGAACTCAATCCTAAATTTTGATGAACACAAACCAAATAATTGATGATAAACGAAAGTCCCAGAAAAACAACTGTTTAAATCAATTCCAAAAAACATATAGATTCAATCAACCAAAAGATTAATCAAAACTAAATCCTAATACATGTAATGTTTATAAAAATAATCAGTTCATATGCAAACCCTACACCTGAAGTGGTAACGAGTGGTTTAGCCTTGCCTCTGCAAGGATGAAACCATGGAAGATTGTGGTGATTGGTAGGTGTTAGGATGGTGGGTTGGAAAGATGAAACCATGGAAAATTGTGGTGATTGGTAGGTGTTAGGATGGTGGAAAATGGCTTCCTAATACCCCAAAACGGCTGCGAGAAGTCCCCTTTTCGTAACCCTAAGGTTATATTTATATATGGAGGCAAAAACTTAAAATCCGCGTCTTTTTACGGAATAGGCCGCAATTTGTGCTCATAGTACCGCAACTTGCGGCCTCCTTTACTAAAATTGTCTCATCAGCGCCCCTGCTTGCGGCCTCTGTTACCATGTAGGACCACAAATTGCGGCCCTGGCAGCACAATTTGTGGCCTGTATGGACTTCTTCATTTTTTTCTCCATATCTTGACTATCGGTCTCGTTCATCTTTGTTTTAACTTTCAAGTATCATCCCAATAGCTTCTATTAAGCTCCATTAAGCACCAACACACCTGCAATTTTAAAATATCTCAAAGTAATCATGTTTGATATATATAAATAGCTAAAACAAACGGTATTAGGCATTAAAAACACATTCTTTTACCCACTTATCAATAGGTACACTTGCCTGCTTAGTGGTCTAGAATTAGGAGAGCCTAGGTCTATAAATTTAAAACTATAGTGTCTAGATTAGGTTAAGCTTTATAGACCGCTTTTAGCACATCAAACACAAAGAAATATTCCTAGATGTTGCATGCATACTGAATGGTAAAAAAAAGAAAAGCAATTAGAGTACTTGAAAGTTGTGGATTTTATGCCAAAGTAGGTCTACGGGTTCTTGAACATAAATCTTTGATATATGTATTTGATTATGGCTAATTGTTCTTGCATGACCATATAGAAGTAATGGGAAAGTATATTGCTCATCGTTTGCACCCTGAAGAGCCTAAAAAATATAGCAGATTATGGGTTGACGAGGAAATTTAAGATATATTGGCTAATGACTTGGTGTGGTTCAAGTTTATTTTCTAGGAGGAAAATTAACAATTTTTTTTTATGACATAAGCAACTAGAGGTATAACACTGAAGTATTTAGATCGGGCTATGATAACGAAAGGTCTAAGAAAGATAAAGGGACTTAGAGTCCTTGACGTGCAAGGTACAGATATGGTCACGGAAACTAATGAGGTTGAGCAATATCTATCAAATACTCCACAATATTTGTATTGGTTTTCGTACCCATTTTGGTGTTTACCAAATACATTTCAAGCAGATAATCTTGTATGCCTTATGCCTTGGAGAAATATCTCTCAATTATGAGAAGGAAGAGAAAAAAAGGGGGACAATAGATAACTGGTTGTTTTCTCGTGATTCAAGGTTATGCTATGTTTTGTTATTAGATTGATATTCGTTCCCTTTTTTTTCTTATGATAGGTTCTCAGTAATTCATATTTGAGAACCTTTGACCTTGGGATGACTCCAATTCTCCGAACATTAGATCTAAATTTTCTCATCTCTTTATAGAACTCAAAGCACTCGATGAATGTCCATATCTCGAGAAGTTAAATCTTGAACAATGTGTCGGCTTCGTAGAACTCCAAATGCCTGTTGAATCTCCAAAGCTCAAAATCCTCGACCACGTTATTCTAAGGTGGGTAACCTTAACCTTGGGATGACTCCAAGCCTAGAGGTGCTAAATCTTGATAGATGTAAAGATTTTGTAGACATCCACATGCCAGTTGAATGTCAAAAGCCTAAAATTCTTAACCTAGCTGGTTTAAAGGTGGGTAATCTTGACATTGGGATGACTCCAAGTCAAGAGGAGTTATATCTTTATGGATGTAAAGATTTTTTAGAACTTCACATGCCCGTTCAATGTCTCAAAGCTCAATCTCAAAATCCTCAACTTAGGTAATACTAAGGTGAGTAACATTAACCTTGGGAGGACTCCCAGCTTGGAGAAATTACATCTTAATGGATGTGAAGATTTTGTAGAACTCCAGATACTTATTGAACACCCAAAGCTCAAAGTACTCATCCTAAGTGGTTCAAAGGTGAGTAACCTTAACCTTGGGATGATTATAAGACTAGAGGAGTTATATCTTTATGGATGTGAAGAGTTTGCATATCTACAAATGCCCATTGAACACCTAAATATCAAAGTACCCGTCCTAAGTGGTTTGAAGGTGAGTAACGTCAACCTTGGGATGACTCCAATGTTGGGTTTCGTAGGCCTTTTGTTGGCCCGATTTATTATTTGAAGTCCAAAGGGCAGATGGGTGTAGGGTGGCCAGACCGAAGCCCGGCCCGGTTTAGATTTCTTGCATAATAATTTACTAACCCTAATTCAGTCTCTATATAAACAACATTATGTACTTGTAATCTTTTGTCACTCAATAAAGAATATCTAGTTGGCACCCGTGGACATAGGTCAGTTTAGACCGAACCACGTTAAATCCTCGTGTTCGTTTATTGCTTTTGTGTGTGTGTTCAGTTTCGTGTGTGCGTTTAATCCTAACAAGTGGTATCAAGAGCTTAGGTTCGGATCACACGAAGAACACGATTGTAGGAGAAGAATTGGGTCGATCTAGGGTTTGTATCTTGGCAGTCGTAGTCGAAAGAAACCCAGCGGTCTGCGATTTATATAATCGCACGTCCAATATTAAGCCGCCACCGTAACAGTTCATCACAAATTGAATAGGCATCAAAAGTCAAAGATGATTTGTCTTATGTGATCTAAGCAAACTCCCAAGGTTCTAGAAGCTTAGTAGTTGCACAAAGAAAGAAAGCAGATTGTTATTTTTTTTTGGTGTGCCGTTCTAAGGAAATAGAAAAGAGAATTGTTTTTTTTTTCTTTTATTCCAGCAATCTTCTTCGATCAGTTGGGGCTGTTTTGTTTGGGCACAAGTTTTATTTTTGTTGTTTTTCAATTGAGCAAAGAACAGTTGAATCAAGATCCTATTTTATTGAAGAACCGTTGTTAATCAGAAGAAACGATAAAGAAACCGGGAACCAGTGCTAACCACGTTTGTCAGGTTTTATTGTTTCAGTTTAAAGTTTCAGTTTCTGATTTTCAGTTCAATATTCCGCTGCGTTAAATAGGTTGATTGTTTAACAGAGTTCAGTAGAACAGTCGTTAAGTTCAGGCCCGTGCCATTGCGTGTTTGTATGTGTTTTATCTAGTTTTTCCGTTTTAGTCATTGTCATGGCAGAAGATGGAAAGGTTTCGATACAGAAGTTTGATGGACAGAAATTTGGTTGGTGGAAGATGCAGATTGAAGTGTTACTTTGTCAGAAAGACTTAGATGTAGTGCTTGAGGATGAAAAACCAGAAAAGATGTCAGAAGCAGATTGGAAGAAGTTAGACAAGAAAGCTAGGGCTTGTATTACTTTGTCGTTGTCGGAAGATGTGGCGTTTAACATCATGAAAGAAACCATAGCACGTGGTATGATGGAGGCGCTATCCAACATGTATGAGAAGCCTTCGGCAGCCAATAAAGTCTATCTTATCCGAGAGCTAGTGACAACAAGAATGAAAGAGGGTGGGTCAGTTACAACGCATATCAATAATCTTAATTCGATCTTGTCCCGCTTAGTGTCAGTTGACATTAAGTTTGATGATGAAGTTCAAGGCCTCTTGTTATTATCCTCTTTGCCCGACAGTTGGTCGCAAACAGTGACTGCAGTTTGTAGTTCGTCTACAAATATTACTTTCGATGGGATTCGAGATCTGATTCTGGGAGAAGATTCAAGACGCAGAAGTTCAGGTGAATCATCAGGCAATATGCTAGTCACAGAAGGTAGAGGTAGGGGAAAACAGCGAGGCAGTGGGAGCATGAAGAGGAGTCAGTCTAAGACTCGTAAGGATATTGAATGTTGGGGTTGTAAAGAGAAAGGACACTTCAGGAATCAGTGTCCGAATGGTAAGAAAGAGGTGAACGTTACAGAAGACGACACAGATGACGGGGTCAGTAGTGATGAGTCTTTGGTTTGTAGTGTTGAGAGTAGCGTTGATGCTTGGGTGATGGATTCTGGTGCATCGTTTCATGCCACTCACTGTAGTGAAACGATGAAGAATCTTAAATTTGGGGATTTTGGAAAGGTTCGACTAGCGAATGATGATATTTTAGAGGTTACGGGTATGGGAGACGTTGATTTGATAACTTCAGCCGGTACTTCTTGGACTTTGAAAGACGTGAGGGTTATTCCAAGTTTAAAGAAACGTTTGATTTCAGTTGGGCAGTTGGATGACCAAGGGCACAATGTTAAGTTCGGGAATGGGCAGTGGAAAGTAGTCAAAAAGAATCTTGTGGTTGCTCGTGGCACGAAAATGGGTTCATTGTATATGGTCGGCATGTCATCGAAAGGAGTGGATCCAGTTTTGGTGAAAGACAAAATCCGGTTCACAGAATCTCGTGGGCAGAAGAAGGTTCGTTTTGCAAGTAACAAACCCAGAGCCAAAGTGAAGATTCAGGATGAACGAGCTAGGAAGGTTAAATCAGTTGGGGGACATCGTGACAGTGGGAGCACAGGTCGTGTCAGTTACAGTTCCAGGTCGACAGTGGATTAAGAAAACCAGTATTCCAGCTGTAAAAGTCTCTCCAATGAATTACTTGCTGAATATGGAGAGTGTTTGTTCTCAGGTTATCTCAGGATCCGGTAGTTCGTTACAGCGGGAGCCGGTAGGGACAGAGAATGGGTCAGGGGCAGTTTCAGCCGTGACTGACGTGTTGGAGCTCCGGCTAGCTTCAACGGGCCTTCTGGTTAATTGATGAGAAGGCGGTGGCAACTAGAAGAAGTTTAATGTTCAGATTACAGAAGTACAATCAGGAGTGCAGACGAGAGTATTCAAGGCCTCCGAGTGGGAGATTGTTGGGTTTCGTAGGCCTTTTGTTGGCCCGATTTATTATTTGAAGTCCAAAGGGCAGATGGGTGTAGGGTGGCCAGACCGAAGCCCGGCCCGGTTTAGATTTCTTGCATAATAATTTACTAACCCTAATTCAGTCTCTATATAAACAACATTATGTACTTGTAATCTTTTGTCACTCAATAAAGAATATCTAGTTGCCACCCGTGGACGTAGGTCAGTTTAGACCGAACCACGTTAAATCCTCGTGTTCGTTTATTGCTTTTGTGTGTGTGTTCAGTTTCGTGTGTGCGTTTAATCCTAACATCCAAGTCTATAGGAGTTATATCTTTTTGATTGCAAAGATTTTGTTAACTGCACATGCCTGTTGAATGCCTAAATCTGAGATTCATCAACTTAAGTAATACTAAAGCGAGTAAAATTTATGGAGAAATTATATCTTGGAGGATGTGTAGATTTTGTAGATTTCTAAATGCCTATTGAATACCCAAAGCTCAAAGTACTTATCCTAAGTGGCTCCAAGGTGAGTAACCTTAATCTTGGGATGACTCGAAGTCTAGATCGAGGAGTTATATCTTGATGGATGTAGAGAGTTTTTAGAACTCCATATGCCCGTTGAATGCCCAAATCTTAAACTGCTCAACTTAAGTAATATAAAGATTAGTAACATTAACCTTGGTAGGACTACAAATCTAGGGGAGTTACATCTCATAGATTGTGAAAATTTTGTAGAACTCCAAATTCCAATTGAACACGCAAAGCTCAAAATACTCGTCCTAAATGGTTCTAAGGTGAGTAACCTTAACCATGGTATGACTCCAAGACTAGAGGAGTTATATATTTATAGATGTAAAGACTTTGTTGAACTGTACGTGCCCGGTGAATGCCCCAAATCTCAAAGTTATCAACTTAAGTAATACTAAGGTGAGTAACTTTTAACTTTGGTAGGATTCCATGTCTGGAGAAATTATATCTTTCAGAGTGTGAAGATTTTATTGATCTCAAAACGCCCATTGAACACCCAAAGCTCAAAGTACTCATCCTAAATGGTTCTAACTACTTCATGTCTGGGCCAATAGAGAAATGTTAAGACACGTTGACTTGCTTAGTAAACGATCATTATGTCTTGTCTTTTTATATATATATATAGTATCTTTTTAACTACTTCAACTAAATAACTTTGTTTTAGTTTATCGTATCTTTAGCATTCTTTGTGTTTTAGTTATATAAAATTTAAATTAATTACATGGTTGTCCGTTTCTGAAATCCGGTTATCCTGATGAAATTTACGTCAAATTAATTGTCTGGTCTTTTTTTATTTCTGAACTTGCTGTCTGGTTCTCTTATTTTAAGTGCATCTAAATTGTTTGATAAAATGCCTGAAAGGGTTATTGTGACGTACACCCGTCAAACTTGGTTAGCGTCCGTACAACTTTAAGCTTTAATTAAACTTATTTATTTTAAACTAATTATCCTTTTATTAAAATGTGTCGTCAGTTAAACATTTCAAATTGAGCAAAACAATTTACGGATGTCACACACATTAAGTAATTATATAGGAATTACCGGAAACATACATAATAGTATAATTATAGAATGTTGATAAAATATCTTATGCAAGAGAAGTGACACATAGGAAATAATACATATAATTTATATTTACGTATCAATATACAAAATTTAAGATAATAATATCATTTGAATATACATATTTTTATTTTAAAAGAACGATTTTGCGTAAAACCTTACCGGTATATATTATGTATATGAGCAATAAAAATGTATGAGGGAGTATTTTATACACTAGTGAATAGATGTTCATTTTTCCACTATCACTACAACACACACACACTGGGTAAAACCTTATTAAGTTGTAAAAACCCACTAAACCCTATATTAACCATTGACCAACTTTGTTTCATAGATGAGATTAATTTAAAGATTTGAAGTTGCTTTATTATTATTTAATGACTTATAGTAAAAAAAAAAAGGGTATCCATGTAAATTCTTTTGCCCCTCATTTTCTTTTTTCTTTAAGACATTTACAAACTAATCAAATCAATTCTCCAATTATTTGTTGTTCATTTAGTGATAATATATATTTATTTATAGGAAATGAAAGCTTATAATGTCTTATTTTTTTTCGTGATAATAAACTTATAAAATTTTTGTGAGTATTATTTTCTTTAGCTTGATTAATTAGTTTAAAAATATGTTTTAAATATATGAGGCCTTTTGAATTACAATTTTTTTTTAAAAACTCAATATTTTCTAAATTTCAATATACACAGAATAAAAAGCAACCCAACAAAACAAATTATATTTTAATATATAGGTGTATACACTTCTATTAAAACCAAAATTTTAATATTTTAATACGTTTATTTTTATTTAATGTAATAACAATATGTGTAACATGTTTACATAATCATACATATGTTAATTATTTAAAATTTTATTTAATTTACATAAAAAATGTTTTTAAGACAACAATATTTTATATATACACATATTTTATATATGTTACATATTTTAATTTTATTTGATTTATGTTAATTTACATTATTTAAATTATTTTAATTTGCATTTTAACATATTTCAATAAAATTTACATATTTTAAAGTTTAAATAATATGTAAATTTATAAATTTAACATAATTTACATCTTTAAAAAAAATGAAATTTAAAGTACGTTAATTTATAGATTTAACATAACTTACACATTTTAATAAAATTTGCATATTTTAAAGTTTAAAAATTTATGTAATTTATATATGTTACATAATTTAAATATTGTAATAATTACAATATTATTTTATTTATTATCTATCAGATTTTAAATCAATCATAATAAATTGTAAAGCACAAACCAAAGATTTTAAACTCTTAACAAATTGTAAAAATGAACATGGGTCTTGCCTTTCGAATTAAAGATTTAAAGCACAAACCAAATATCGTACAAAAAAAACATATAACTGAAATACCACCTAGTGATATTTACTATATAAGAAAAAAATAAAGCCAAAACACACCAAAGCAATTTACAAACACTTTCCGGTCGACTATATTATCTTTGTCGGTGTCATCGTCTTGAACCCTATAATTTGGATCGTCGATCCGGTCGCCACCTCAACACCAGAGACCGACAACGCTTGGGTTTATCATCGCCCAGGTTTTACCAACCTGCCCGGAGCAACGTACCGGCTAAAATACAAGTTAATAATACTTAAAATGATGGCTGTGGATATTGACACCAGGTCGAAGACTCACGCAAAAATAAACCAATTACAACTAACTAGGTAGCGGTAAGTGGGTGTCGAACACGAGGAGTTTGTGGAATATGTGTTAATAGGATAGCTCAATAATTAGCTATTATAAATGTAAACGACGAAAAAGTAATTCTCAAGTTGGTTTCGATTTGATCTTAAGAACTAAATTAACTAACACGAAAGTTGCAAACAATTGATTAAACAAGTATTTCTCTTGGAGTTCGGGTTATTACGCAACACTCTTGTTAAAGTTCCATGGATAAACCATAATATCTCGGTTTTGTGTAAATGTAATTGTTTGTGATTAATCAAGAACTAAGTACTCGGATTCCTAGAACGTGAGGTTGTTACTTGGTAATCAATCAATATATTTTTAACCCTAATTCTTTCTACTAAATCTCAATTGTCAACGACACCAAAAACGTATAGAATGAAACTAGGTTTAAGCAATATGGATAAGTTACAAACAATCAAATAAAAATCATGATTATACTAACATAAACAATTAGATGATCAATCCAAGTACAAGAACAATAAACATAAGTGTATTGTGAATAACCTTACATCCAAGAGAAATACCAAAGGGTTTAGCCACACATGATTGGCATCATTGATTCAATCTTTAATCCAAAGCAATCAAAGATTATAGTGTTAATCTCCAATTAAAAACACCCAAAATAATGTTCCAAGGCACCAAAATCACCCCACACAATTGTCTAAGTCGGAGTCCCTAAGAATGGAACCCAAAAGTCCTTTAAAACCCATTTTTCGAGTTGTAACCGACATCAAAATGATGAGGCTACAGTAAAAGCTAAGGTGGCTACCGTAAGCTACGGTAGCCCTGAAGTTCTTACGGTGGAAAGTGTCTGTTTACGGTGGCTTTTTACGGCAGACCCCTCGCGTAGCTTACGGTGGCTACCGTAAGCTACGGTAGACCCAGTTCAAAATTCCATTTTTCTTTATCAATTCTTGGCTGTTGACTTCCCGCATTGACTCTCTTGTTCCTTTTCATCTGAACACACTCGAGCAACATTTTCTCCTTATTTGTACCTGCGTTAACACAACATTGTGTAGTAATCCAAATCCTTGAATTTATACATAAAAGCACACGTTTTAACTCGAATTACGACACCTAAGGGTGGCTCTACAATCCACCCGTCAGTTATGAAACTAAATAAAAAACAACAAAAAATCTAATAGAATGGAAAAAAGAATAACAAAATTCATTATCGACAATCAATATTATAAAATAACACGTGTGTATTTGTATCCGAGAAAGTGTCATTTTACAAGTTTTATTGTTTAATTAACATATATATTTTTTATTTAGTCAGTTTCATAATTTGAATAATCTTCTCATTGATATATTTGTTTGCTTTTGTTTTTGTCTAGTAGTTACTGACTGCATCATTGGTTTCTCTCTCTAATCTTCAATCCACAACAATCAAAAATTATGTAGGGGTTTATAAAATAATATAAAAATGTGTTAGGTAGATCACATGAGAGAGAAAGAAAAAAAATGTCCATAATACCCTTTAAGGTTAAAAAATAAGTTGATGATGTGAAACAATGCTGGCCCCGAAAGGGTTACTAATGAAATACCGCATTTAGAAGTCCATTTATTCCGAAATTTAGACAAAAATAGAATTGTAATGCTGGGATCTTGGGTCGAAACAGGTGATATTTTAGTAGGTAAATTAACGCCCCAAATGGTGAAAGAATCATCATATGCCCAAAGTATTGGGTTTGCAAGGGTTTCTTCAACTCATAAGAGTTTTCATTTTATATATACCCTACACACACTATATATATATATATTATAGGAGTGATGGGCAAATTAAGACACTTTATTTTTAAGTAATTTACAAAATATTTAACAGAAGGTACAACTATAATGCATATTAAAAAAGGGTAATATAGTCTTTCAAGTAAAATAATCTCACATTCATTTAATATATTTACAATTTTTCACCTATAATTATAGTTAAATTAAAAAACAGTTGCAAGTTTGCCCTCTCATCTTTAACTATATGTTAATTTTTATTTTAACTTTTAACCAACTTCTCACCCATGATTTTTAAACAACCATAACTTTTTCATACGATAAATATTTTAAAAAGAAGTTGCACTATAAAAACGAACATTTTATTCTCTTTAATTTGAGTATTGTATTGTTGTACTTTTTTTCAACTAAAAATTATAACATGTTAAGTATGGGTGTTCGCGCTTCGGTTTTGAATGTTTTTAAGTTCGACATTTGAGTCAAATCGTTAGTAACAATTTTTGTCATTAAAAATCAAAATTGAACCGTAAAAAATTGAAATCAAAAGTTAAAGAAAAAACCAACCATGAATCCTAACAAATTGTGACATTTGAGCCAAAACAAGGTACACCTTAGTACGTATTTATCGATTAAGCAAATAAACGCCTTTTGCGTAACAAACGAACGATTAACCGAACGGGTCGGGTTATGACCCAGAAATCCCGGGGGGCATCTATAAGTGATATACGTTTAATATAAGCTAAAATATTAATAATATGGCCTTAGTTTGATAGCAAACAAGTTAAACGAAAACATACTCGTTTAACTACCCGCTATAGATTTAAACGCGAAAGATAGTTACAAACCAAGCATTGTATCATCCGTTAAGCCGAAAAAGACTTACTAAACACTTAATTGAAATATTTTAAGCGATCCGTGAAAATATTTTTGATTTTTACAAACGTATAGTATGTTTTTATAATTGTACACAAAACTAGCCGAAAAACACTCGTTTTCGTGTTGTTTGTCGCACCCGATAAGTTTTTCGAGCCAAAAACTGAACCCAAAATAAATTTGGGGTCAGGATTTCACGTAAGAGCACGAGAAACGAGACAAAAGAGCAAGAGGGGGAGCCCATGGACCCCACCTTTTGGGGCGGCCGCAATAGGGGAAACCCCCTGGTTTTCCTTTAAATATAAAGCAAGTCCAAGATATTTCCAACATCATTTTCATGAAGAATCTGGACACAACCTGCTCTCCATAAAAAACCAGCAAGAAACTAGGTAAAAATGTCATAAATAATCGATTTTTGGCTCGTTTAAACTTGATTAATACCATATAAACATAGTTTGATTGCCAAAAATCATTCCTAACCATGTAAAAACCCTAAAAATGGTCCATAAACATGTTTTGATTATACACATGGTAAGGAACCTGGTTTGATAGTTTTTGGAGATAAACACGAATTAAAGGGTTGAAACGGCGTTTTTACGGTTCAAAAGTTCATTTTTGTGCACTATCCGAAATCCTAAGTTAAGGGTTGTTATGTTGATCAAAAATTGCTTGATTTGTGACATAGGACTTGTATCTAGCCTACATAGGACTTGTGCACTCGCTTACGGGCTGTTTAGGTTAAGGTTATGATATGCATATTACTAGGCCTTAAAATTTTTTGGAACATCAGGGACCATTCATTGAGTCCCTGTTCAAATTTGGTAATTTTTAGACCATCCGAGAATATTTGGCGAATTTATTGCCGAATTGGGACGTTTAATGGGGAAAAATAGTTAAAATGCTTCAAAAATTATGAAATTTTTCTGGGAACTCAGATTTAATGTATTTTGATCACATATGAATTTTGAGATCATTTGGAGAAGTTTAAAGGTGTTTTTTGCATATGCATTCGTGTGAATTTTTATAGCCGAATTTGGGCCAAAAGAAATCTTGCATGAGCTTTTTACATTCTGGAATTGATATAAGTTGTTTTGGGACATAATTTGAGTATTCAGGAATTTTTGTGGAATTTTTTGAAATTGTTTGGGATAAACGGACGATTTTCAGGCGAAATATAGCTGATAAAATGAATTTTTATAAATTAATAAATTAGTAAATAATTCCAGAAATATTTTTCTAAAAATCTACATATTTTTATTGATAAGTGGCTAAATTTTCATAATTTAATGATTAACGGTTAATTAAATATGCTAATTTAAAGATTAAACAAATTCAGTTTTTATAAAAACAGACAAGTTCGTGACTAACGAACCTGCGGGAGTATCAGAACACCAAGAGTGATCAAAAATCATATTTTTGGATTAATTAAGTAAAAACGAACTTTTCTATGAGAAACCTGGACAATCCGGATAGATTGTGCGCGTTTCTTCTTAAATTAAACTGAATAAACGGAAACGGGCCTCGTAGCTAATCTGAGACCCTAGTATGTGATCCTTCTTTATAACTTAATCATTTTATTAACCAATACATTTACCCAAGCTTATTTCCCCATAACTGTTTTCTGAACGCGTAAACGAACAACTTGGCACAGCTGGGAAAACGGGAATCTGAGCCAAGTTCGGTTTTAAGTATCAGACATTGAACAACATCACAACCTAAGCCTATTGCCACTTTCTGGGCGTTCCAGCTATACCCAGATTAGTTATATAGCCCAGTTTAGTATTGAGATTATAATAATATTAAAATATTAATATTATTATAATATTGATTATAGGAAACCGTGATTGCAAGTTATACAAACCTCGAACCGACGTGCTACTGATTATCTATTAAACAGTGAGTTTCATGACCCCACTTTCTGACCTGTTTTACGAACTTTTGGGGTGAAAAACACGTTTGCTTATATCTATATACTTATCTGAAAATGTGATGATGTGAATTATCAAAGTGCTAACACATGAAAGTCCCCACTAACACAGTGATTAACTTCGAGCCGGTGGGTTGTGAATAGTACTATTAGTTTGACAAACCCATGCGGGGCCAACACGGTTTGCTGAGACATTATCCCGTTTGCACATGTCCATATTTTTACGAACCAGCTATGTAGTGTTAGACATAGCTACTTGGGGCATAATGTGGGCGGAAGGGGAGCCACAGTGGTTGATTGAGCGTGGGAAATGGAGGCACGCAGCACGAACAGTCCAGGCTTCACTGCAGCTTAGCATAATTACATCGTTTACATACATACATATTTATTTCATGATTACAAGTGTTAACTTGTGAATACTCATAACTGTTTTCTTGAAACTCATGAAACTCACCAACAATTGTAGTTGACCCATTTTTAAACGTGCTTTTCAGGTGTGATACCGAAGTTGGAAAATCCGTAAATTTGTGCTATCTGTTACCAAACGTGATCGATGCGGTGTGAATAGACGCAGACTTACTAGTATGAATAAAATAACTTACAAGTATATTTTGTTGTAACACCTAGTTTGTAATCAAAGATAGATCACTGTAATATAATGTATAATGTTTCTTAATAAACAATGTTGTTGATACCAGAGGTGTCTGTTACATTCCCGTTTTACGCTTCCGCATTGTGCTTGTCGGGGTGTGACAGAAGTTGGTATCAGAGCCGTTGGTTATAAAGGATTAGGTTATCCCTTAGGGTACCTAAAATATAACCGTGGGCTCTATTAACTCTGGGAAATATTTAAATAATAATTTAATATTATATACTGATGGATGTCGGAATGAACTTGTAGGGCAAGTGAGTTATTGTGGTCCGGAACATAATAACAGACTTGCTTGTATGAGGGAATTCGGGGAAAAGTCGCGGAACGTGTGGTTAGGTAAAAATGACAACATATGTGTATAAAAAGTAACGTGTGTGTGTGTATATATATATATATATATATATAACACTCATACGTGTTTATCTGAATCAAGGTGTATAAATGCGTATACGTACGATTCTGTTGATGAGGGTAAATTTTATTATGAATATTATATTCATTTATATTCAGTATTAATTCTAATAATAATTAAAATTAAAATTTTTAAAAAAACTAATATTATATTCTAATATAATTAATATTAAATTTGGCTTAATTAATTAATCTCCTCGACAATAGTTAGCGCTAGCAATAGATATTATTCTTATAACTAACCTTTGTGCAGAGTCATGTCAAGGAATAACGACTACGTACCGGAAGAAGAACCGGTAATCTCTGCTGAGGAGGAGGACCCAGAGGAGGAATCAGAGGAGGATTCAGAGGAGGAGGACCCAGAAGAGGAACCGGAGGAGGATGAGGAAGAGGTGGAAGAAGTTATTTGTAAAGAGCTACCCAGGAATGTGCCTGATTTGCTCGACTACAGATGTGATAGCTATCCACCCAGGTCACCACGCAGAGATCCAAACGAAGTTAACAGTCAGTACCAATCACCTGCTAGAGTAGCCAGATCACCCACTCCACCTATTCACCTATCGCTGATGACTTCAGCTACTGCACGAGTCCGACAGACTGCTCGTATTCGGGTAACTCCGATTGACCCTACCTCAATTCCATTCAGATCTGCCCTCTACCGGGGAGGACCTTCACGTCCTAGGGCGGAACTTCATCTTCCCATTCGTTGAGTAGACCTACTCCTCGCCCTGACCTCCCAAATGTAGGAAACAACTCTTGGATGGCTGTCCTAACTGACCGTGTGATAGACCACTCGATAGCCATAGCTAACATTAACCAGGAGAGGAGGGACGTGACCCAATGCTTATCGACGTTACAGCAGACAGTACTGAACTTGCAGTAGTCAGATGCCTACCACCGTTGGTGCTTGGATAGGGTGACAGTTCGACTGTGGAACTGTTACTGGATGATTATTGTGTTGTTGTTTTTATGTTTGTGGTTAGTCTATCGTTTGTACGGATAGATGCAGGATGTTACAGATATGTGTACGTGATCTTTTGATACTCCATGTATGTATATAGTAGTATGTTATGTTAACATGGGGCACAATTTTGTACATTATTACAAGCACTGACCCTTACAGGGTTAAGTCTAACAGGCACTTAGTGACAGATTTCGATATATACATGCAAGCACTGGCCTTTATCAGGCTAAGTCTATGTACCTCTTATTATCAATGTACAAAACAATTGGTGAAATGTCAGTATGTTATCTGGTTTACATGTACAACATTTATTGTGATTATTATTACATAGTGTCGTAGACTGGAATTAGTATTAATTGTCTTATATTTGTTTATCATTATAGAATGGCCCCAAAGAAAGCAACCCCCATGACTGAGGCAGAAATAGCCGAGATGATTGCTTGGCAAATGCAGGAAGCAATACCACTTATTATAACACAAGTAACTGCCGGTGTTAATGCCAATATACAAACAAACCAGCAACAAATCAATAATGCTCCCCCAAACAACAATGAAACAGTTACAAATAATAATCCCCCACCTAATACAAATGCCCTTCCCAATGCCAATAATCCCCTACCGGATACAAATAATGTCAACAACAATAATCCCCCACCGAACCCAAACAATAACAATAACAACCCTAATCCCCCTCGAAGGGAATATTCAATCAAAAACTTTATGGCCTGTAAACCGATCGAATTAAAAGGTATTGAAGGGCCAAACGGGCTGATTAAATGGATAGAGAAGACGGAATCTGTTCTCAATATTAGTAATTGTCCACCCGAGAATATTGTCAAGTATGTTTCCTCTACTTTTACGGATCACCCTTTGATGTGGTGGAACACTACAGTTCATATAAAAGAGCAAGATACGGTTAACCGCATGACATGGGCGGAACTCAAAACATTAATGCTAGATCATTTCTGTCCAAAGAACGAAATACAAAGGTTAGAACACAAACTCTGGAGTCTGGAAATGAAAGGAGCGGATCACCTGGGGTATACCAACCGCTTCAATGAATTGGCTTGTCTAGTACCCTGGTTAGTAACTCTCGAAGACAAACGAATTGAATGTTATATTTGGGGTTTAGCCTCAGAAGTGAGGAGTTTGGTAAACTCTGTGGGTCACACATCGTTCGAAAATGCCGTGACTCAAGCCGGCATTGTGACTTTTGACTTGGTAAGAAGCGGAGTGTTGAGAATGACCGGGGAATCATCGGGTATGAAGCGAACCAATTATGGATCAGGATCACAAGGAAGGCCAGCAAATAAGCGTGCACGCCCGACAATACAAAATTATGTCATGAGCAGTTCTAAGGTGAAACGAAACAGGTACAAGGGACCATGGCCAAAATGTGATAAATTTAGTTTTCATCATGTGGGCGAGTGTAGACCGATAATATGTCAAAGGTGTGGAAGGACTGGACACAATGGTGGTCCCAATTGCCGAATCGGTATGGAGATTGTTAACCGACCAGCCCAGACAACTTAACCCCGCCGTCCCCAACTACCGAGACCGCAACCAATTCGTCAACAACCCGCTCAGCAAAACTCAACCGTAGTGACTCGCCGTGCTTGTTTTGAATGTGGGAGCACGGAGCACTTTAGAAGGGACTGCCCTAAGCTGAATCGAGGAGCAGTCACCGGTCGAAACCAAGCATCGACTTCTGTTCCTAGAGAACGCGCGTTTGTTATCGGGTCAGGAGAAGCACGACAAGACCCGAACGTAGTAACAGGTACATTTGTTGTTTCTGATCAATATGCTTATGTATTATTTGATACTTGTGCTGATAGAATTTTCGTTTCCTCTAGCTTTGTATCCCTGGGAAATATGCCAGTTAGTGAATTAACAAATCCTTATACTATAGAACTCGCTAACGGTAACTATATAACTCTCAACCAAATAGTCCAAAATTGTTCCATTATTCTTAATGACCACCCATTCCTTATTGACCTACTCCCGGTAGAGTTAGGAAGTTTTGATGTTATTGTCGGCATGGACTGGTTAACCAAGTATAAGGCAGAGATTGTGTGTAACGATAAGACAGTTAAAATCCCCTTTTCGAATGGTGAGATGATTGTGGTACAAGGAGAGAAGTCCGGTTCGATATTACCTCTCGTGTCTCATCTCAAAGTGTTGAAATGTTTACGCCAAGGTTGTATGGCATTTTTGGCAAACGTGACTATAAAGAACCCTGATGAGAAATGCATAGAAGAGATTCCCGTTGTACGTGAATACCCCGATGTCTTTCCCGATGATCTACCTGGATTACCACCGAACCGACAAGTTGAATTCCGTATTGAATTAATCCCAGGATCAGCCCCTATTGCTAAGGCACCTTATCGACTGGCACCCTCTGAAATGCAAGAATTTTCTAACCAGTTACAGGAGTTGTTAGATAAGGGTTTCATACGTCCTAGTTATTCTCCTTGTGGAGCACCGGTATTGTTTGTAAAGAAGAAAGATGGAAGTTTTAGAATGTGCATTGATTACCAGGAATTAAACAAAGTTACCATAAAAAACCGATACCCTCTTCCACGAATAGACGATTTATTTGACCAACTTCAAGGGGCAAACTATTTCTCGAAAATTGATCTTCGGTCCGGTTACCACCAAGTTAAAATTCAAGAGGAAGATGTGTCTAAAACGGTGTTCTGAACTTGTTATGGCCACTATGAATTCTTAGTTATGCCGTTCGGACTGACTAATGCTCCCGCAGTTTTCATGGATTTTATAAATCGAGTTTGTAAACCGTACCTCGACAAATTTGTTATCGTGTTTATTGATTACATTTTCATATATTCGAAAACCAAAGAGGACCACGATCAGCACTTACGAACCATTTTGGAGTTGTTGAGGCAGGAAAAGTTGTATGCCAAGCTGTCAAAATGTGAATTATGGCTACAAGAAGTACAATTTCTAGGGTACGTTGTTAACCGACACGGTATTCATGTAGACCCGAGTAAGATTGAAGTTATCAAAAATTGGCAAGCCCCAAAGTCACTGAAAGAAATTAGCCAATTTTTGGGTTTATCTGGGTATTATCGGCGCTTTATTGCTAACTTTTCGAGCATAGCCCAACCTTTAACCCTTTTGATTCAAAAAGATCGCGCTTATGTGTGGGGAGAAGATCAAGAAGCGGCTTTTCAATTGCTGATACAAAAACTATGCCAAGCCCCGATACTGAGTCTTCCAGAGGGAACTGATGATCTGGTAGTTTACTGTGACGCGTCCCGGAAAGGGTTAGGATGCGTACTCATGCAAAGAAACAAAGTCATAGCATACGCTTCTCGACAATTAAAGGTGCACGAGAAGAATTATACCACCCATGATTTGGAACTGGGCACGGTTATTTTCGCACTTAAGATCTGGAGGCATTATTTGTATGGCACCAAATGTACAGTATACACCGACCACAAGAGCCTACAACACATTTTTGACCAGAAAGAACTAAACATGAGGCAGAGGAGATGGGTAGAGCTGTTGAACGAATTATGACTGTGAGATTAGATACCACCCGGGCAAAGCTAATATATTAGCAGATGCCTTAAGCAGGAAAGATAGAATCAAACCACTACGAGTACGAGCACTTGGAATGACTGTCCAAACCAGTCTCACCGAACAAATTCGTATTGCTCAAAATGAAGCTCTGAAAAGAGATCACTTGGAAGATGAAAACTTACATGGGACTGAACAGAATTTTGAAGAAAGAACCGGTGAAATTTTATATTACAAAACCCGAGTTTGGATTCCCACTTTCAGCAATCTGCGTGACTTGATCATGGATGAAACCCATAAGTCCAAATACTCCATTCACCCTGGAACAGATAAGATGTATAAGGACTTGAGGGAGTATTATTGGTGGCCCGGTATGAAGAAGGATATAGCCACGTATGTTGGTAAATGTTTAACTTGTGCGAGGGTTAAAGCCGAATATCAAAAGCCTTCGGGAATGTTGCACCAACCGGAAATACCACAATGGAAATGGGAACAAATTACCATGGATTTTGTAACACACCTCCCTAAAACTTCCAGAGGAAATGATGCAATATGGGTGATAGTTGCCGACTAACCAAATCCGTACACTTCCTTTCAACTCATACCACTTTCATAACCGAAAAACTTGCTCACATTTACATAAATGAAATCGTATCCCGACACGGCGTACCCGTTTCAATTATTTCTGATCGTGATAGCCATTTCACCTCTCGTTTCTGGCAAGCCGTACAAGAAGCTTTGGGAACCCGAATTGACCTAAGTACCGCCTACCATCCCCAAACCGACGGTCAATCCGAGCGAACCATTCAAACCTTAGAAGATTTGCTACGTGCTTGTGTACTAGACTTCGGTGGGAACTGGGATCAACATCTCCCACTTGTTGAATTTTCGTACAATAATAGCTATCATAGTAGCATTCAAGCGGCACCATATGAAGCGCTGTACGGGCGGAATGTAGATCACCATTATGCTGGACTGAAGTCGGAGACACTCAAATTACTCGATCTGACTTGATTTTAGAAACCACCGATAAAATCCGTAAAATTTCTAATAAATTAAAAACCGCCCGATATCGACAGAAAAGCTACACTGATGTTCGTAGAAAGTCGTCATCATTTGAAATAGGCGATAAAGTATTCCTCAAGGTATCCTCGTGGAAAGGCGTCATTCAATTCGGTAAAACCGGTAAACTAGCTCCACGATACACTGGGCCGTATGAAGTCATTTCTAAGATCGGTCCTGTAGCCTACCGACTGAAATTACCTTTGTAGTTGAGTTCTATTCACGATGTCTTTCACGTATCAAATCTGAAAAAGTGCCTTACTGACGAAACCGAAATCGTGCCATTAAAAGACTTAAACATAAACGAAAAACTGAACTTCGTTGATGAACTGATGGAAATATTAGAGGGAAAAATAAAATAATTAAGACACAAAAAAATCTCTCTAGTCAAAGTTCGGTGGAATTCAGAATGGGGACCCGAATTCACGTGGGAGCTGAAATCCGAATTTAAAAAGAAATACCCGCACCTGTTTCCAAATAAAGACAAAGTTGAATAATCAAATTTCAGGGACGAAATTTTCTAACGGGGGGAGAATGTGACATTTGAGCCAAAACAAGGTACACCTCAGTACGTATTTATCGATTAAGAAAATAAACTCCTTTTGCGTAACAAACGAATGATTAACCGAACGGATCGGGTTATGACCCTGAAATCCCAGGGGGCCATCTATAAGTGATATACGTTTAATATAAGATAAAATATTAATAATATGGCCTTAGTTCGATAGCAAACAAGTTAAACGAAAACATGCTCGTTTAACTACCCGATATGGATTTAAACGCGAAAGATAGTTACAAACCAAACATTGTATCATCCGTTAAGCCAAAAAAGACTTACCAAACACTTAATTGAAATGTTTTAAGCGATCCGTGAAAATATTTTTGATTTTTACAAACGTATAGTATGTTTTTATAATTTTACACAAAACTAGCCGAAAAACACTCGTTTTCGCGCTGTTTGTCGCACCCGATAAGTTTTTCACACCAAAAACTGAACCCGAAATAAATTCAAGATTGGGATTTCACGTAAGGGCACGAGAAACGAGACAAAAGAGCAAGAGGGGGGGCCCATGGACCCCACCTTTTGGGGCGGTCGCAATAGGGGAAACCCCCCTTGTTTTCCTTTAAATATAAAACAAGTCCAAGATATTTTCTAACATCATTTTCATGAAGAATCTTGACACAACTTGATCTCCATAAAAAACCAGCAAGAGACTAGGTAAAAATGTCATAAATAATCGATTTTCGGCTCGTTTAAACTTGATTAATACCATATAAACATAGTTTGATTGCCAAAAATCATTCCTAACCATGTACAAACCCTAAAAATGGTACATAAACATGTTTTGATCATACACATGGTAAGGAACCTGATTTAATAGTTTTTTTGGCCATAAACACGGATTAAAGGGTTGAAACGGCGTTTTTACGGTTCAAAAGTTTGTTTTTGTGCACTAGCCGAAACCCTAAGTTAAGGGCTGTTATGTTGATGAAAAATTTATTGGTTTATGATATAGGACTTGTATCTAGCCTACATAGGAGCACAAGAGCTTGAAAAGTTGATTAGAAAGGCGGAAACGAACCAAAACCGCTAAGGTAATGCCGAAACACTCGCTTACGGGCTGTTTAGGTTAAGGTTGTGATGTGCATATTATTAGGCCTTAAAATTTTGCAGGAACATTAGGTACCATGTCATTGAGTCCCTTTTCAAATTTGGTAATTTTTCGACCATCCGAGATTTTTGGCGAATTTATTACCGAATTGGGATGTTTAGTGGGGAAAAATAGTTAAAATGCTTCAAAAATTATGAAATTTTTCTGGGAACTCATATTTAACGTATTTAGATTACATATGAATTTTGGGATCATTTGGAGAAGTTTAAAGGTGTTTTGTGCTTATTTGTTTGTGTGAATTTTTATAGCCGAATTTGGGCCGAAAAGAATATAGCACGAGCTTTTTATATTCTGGAATTGATACAGGTTGTTTTGGAACATAATTTGAGTATTTAAGAATTTTTGTGGAATTTTTGGAAATTGTTTGGGATTAATGGACGATTTTCAAGCGAAATATAGCTGATAAAATGAATTTTTATAAATTAATAAATCAGTAAATAATTCCAGAAATATTTTTATAAAAATATACATATTTTAATTGATAAGTGGCTAAATTTTTATAATTTAATGATTAACGGTTAATTAATTATGCTAATTAAAAGATTAAACAAATTCAGTTTTTATAAAAACCGGCAAGTTCGCGACTAACGAACCTGCAGGAATATCATAACACCAAAAGTGATCAAAAATCATATTTTTGGATTAATTAAGTAAAAACAAACTTTTCTATGAGAAACCTGGACAATCCGGATAGATTGTGCGCGTTTTTTCTTAAATCAAACGGAATAAACAGAAACGGGCCCCGTAGCTAATCTGGGACCCTAGTATGTGATCCTTCTTTATAAATTAATCATTTTATTAACCAATACATTTACCCAAACTTATTTCCCCATAACTGTTTTCTGAACGAGTGAACGAACAACTTGGCCCAGCTGGGAAAACGAGAATCTGAACCAAGTTCGGTTTTAAGTATTAGACATTGAACAACATCACAACGTAAGCCTATTGCCACTTTCTGGGCGTTCCAGCTATACCCAGATTAGTTATACAACCCAGTTTAGTATTGAGATTATAATAATATTAAAATATTAATATTATTATAATATTGATTATAGGAAACCGTGATTGCAAGTTATACAAACCTCGAACCGACGTGCTACTGATTATCTACTAAACAGTGAGTTTCATGACCCCACTTTCTGAACTGTTTTACGAACTTTTGGGGTGAAAAACATGTTTGCTTATATCTATATACTTATCTGAAACATGTGATGATGTGAATTATCAAAGTGCTAACACATGAAAGTCCCCACTAACACAGTGATTAACTTCGAGTCGGTGGCTTGTGAATAGTATTATTGGTTTGACAAACCCAGGCGGGGCCAACACGGTTTGCTGAGACATTATCCCGTTTGCACATGTCCATATTTTTGTGAACCAGCTATGTAGTGTTAGACATAGCTACTTGGGGCATAATGTGGGCATAAGGGGAGCCACAGTGGTTGATTGAGCGTGGGAAATGGAGGCACGCAGCACGAACAGTCCAGGCTTCACTGCAGCTTAGCATAATTACATCGTTTACATACATACATATTTATTTCATGATTACAAGTGTTAACTTGTGAATACTCATAACTGTTTTCTTGAAACTCATGAAACTCACCAACAATTGTAGTTGACCCATTTTTAAACGTGCTTTTCAGGTGTGATACCGAAGTTGGAAAATCCGTGAATTTGTGCTATCTGTTACCAAACGTGATCGATGCGGTGTGAATAGACGCAGACTTACTAGTACGAATAGAATAACTTACAAGTATACTTTGTTGTAACACCTAGTTTGTAATCAAAGATAGATCACTGTAATATAATGTAAATTAGTTTCTTTATAATTATTGTTGCGTAATACAAGTATATAATGTTTCTTTATAAACAATGTTGTTGATAGAGGTGTCTGTTACATTCCCGTTTTACGCTTCCGCATTTTGCTAGTCAGGTTGTGACACAAATGACCGGTTAAAACGGGTTTAAGGTTTCAGACCAAACAATGCATCAAATTATTGTTGTGTGATTACCCGTGTTTGTGTTTGAACACCCGCTGCATCGTGCGGGCGCTCGTCTAGTATATATATATGTATATAGCTGAGTCATGTATATACGTACCACTTATAAATCAAATGTTAAACTGCCACAACTTCATGTTTGATCAAAATAATATTAAAACGAACCCCACAATTGATTATAACATCAAAAGATGTTTACATGGATGCATTTAACATAACAAATAAACTTAACTCTAAATGCATAAATACGGTTCATATAGTATTATCAAAACTCAAAATTCTAATCAAATAAAAAAATGAGAACCCCACAAAAGTCAATTTTGTTTTATGAGAATCCAACTAAATATCTACCAACTCATCTTCATGCTATCGACCTATACTTCTGTTCTTTCCTTTACCAATGACATCACCAAATGCGCAAACTTTTCACTGTTGAATTATTATTATCCACCTTCCATTGTGATCAGTTTACCCTCACCAAAATAGTCACATTCCATTCTTTATTTGATTAAAGTGAATTGCAAACAAATCATATAATCTTTCCTTTTGACCAATGACATCACCAAATGCACAAGCTTTTCACAGTTGAATTATTATTATCCACCTCCCATTCTGATTAGTTTACCCTCACCAAAACAATCACATTCCATTCTTTATTTGATTAAAGTGCATTGCAAACAAATCATAGAATTATAAATAAATTCTACTTCCATTTGGCCCCGCCCCTATGACTCGTAAATCACCACCAACTTATAGAAAATATATTAATTTGTAATGATTTCTTTATTGGTTGTTTTAGTTTTGTATTTATACCCTTTGGGTATTAATGAGAATGGATGAAGAAAAAAAAAACCTATCAAATTCTTTATGGTATCACAGCAGGTATCCTAACCTAAACCCTAAACAGCCACAGCCACAGCCACAGCCACAGCCACAATCGTTCGTTCAGCATCACGGCTGCCACCACTTACAAACCATTAACAATCTTCTGTCATCTACAACTCAATTATTGGTATACCAATTATTTTATTGCTACCAACTATAATTTGTGGTCCAGTTGCAATATACCCTTCTAGAATAATTGCAGTGCTTGAATCATTAATAATAGTGCTTCATTGGTTGACGCAAATGCAAAAGAAGAAAATAATTTTGTGAAGTCGGTGTTTCAGACTTAGCTTAAACACAACAACAGGTCGATAGAAATATAATAAGAAGTAAGAAGAAAAGCATGTCAATAAAGACAGAAAAACCTAAGGCGAAAGTGGTTAGTATGGAAACAGAGAACTGCCCTATTCCCTGTTTAAACAACGAACAATACCAACAATTTCTTGAAATATTTGCTCCTAAATGTGCTTCGATTAAAAACGAGGTCCCATCCATCGCTAACATGGAAGGTAAATTCGACACTAGTAGCAAATGGGTTGTGAATTCGGGTGCTACCGATCACATAACTCACAGACTCGATTGGTTTAATAATGATCTTAAAAGCACATGTGAGTTGCCCGTTACTATACCCAATGGTACATCCGTTCCAGTGGAAGGAAGAGGGTCATGCACCCTACCCAACGGGATACGAATCAAGAATGTTTTACATGTCCCGACGTTTACTTGCAATCTCTTATCTGCCAGTCGTTTAGCGAATGATTTGCAGTGTGCCGTTACGTTTTTCCCTGAATTTTGTGTAATGCATGCCTTGAACTCGAGGACGTTGATTGGGATGGGTAACTGCAAGCAAGGACTCTATCATATGAGCATGGTGGGAAGTGAGAGAAAAGCAATGACAATTGTTAGCGATATATGGCATAAACGTCTTGGACATGCTTCGCATGGGAAACTTTGTGTGACACTCCGTAAATTAAGTCGTTTTCCGTACAAACACTAATCATGATTTCTTAACGTTAATTCCCGCGGGATTATATATTGCTAAGTTTAATCACAACGAGTCTAGCATAGGCCACATATGCACAATACATTGCATGTAAGTAATTTAGTTTTAATTAAACTACTCGGACTTTCGGATTTTATCTGACAAATACAAACGTTGGTGATACAGAAAAAGAATAAACAAAAGAAATAGATTGTTAAAAGACATGCATTCACGTATTCGTATACGAGATTTAAAAATATTTATTTGTTAGACTATATGTGTTATGCTAAAAGAGCTATGCCTTGTAAGTGAACATCGTGTGCAAATATATATATATATATATATATATATATATTCTAATGTATATATGAGTGTGTAATATTGTGCACAAAGTTTATGTGAGTTCAAAAGTAAAAACATATTGGTATGTTGAATGATGACAATTCCGTTTCCAAAATGGATGGGAACAGGGTAATAACATAACCAGGTTTGTTTATTATTTATGCATGTTGACAAATAAATATAACATAATAAACTGTTGTATAGTAATAACAATATGACATGGAATGCTTGATGGCATTGCATATCCTTGTGAAATTAAGTTCATAATTATAAGGTGTAGGACTTACCATCACCAACTTGTAACATAAACATCTATACACTCATCCATGTATGATACACACAATATAACCAACAGTTAAAAACAAAGATTTACATCTCCACACGATCTTCATCATGTCACCATCACACTATTTTCCCACTCCATCGGCTGAACAAATCCAAATATATTTTCTTTCAACAAATTTACAAGCAAACACACTTTATACATATTTAAATTCAAGAAACCTACTGTATGGTAACAGCCACTATCATCAACATTATGTGGGAGTCAAAGATGCATGCACTATTCACCATCATCACAAAATCTCATTTTCACCAAACCACCCATACTCTTGTCCCTTGATCTGGAATGAAGACACCCACATCCATACGTTATTTGATTTTCCTTATCATGCACTCAACCAACACTCACATCCAATCTTTCCTTGAATTGTATTTTGTAGACAGTGCATGAGCCTTTCTATTTAATAAACTTTTAGATGCAAAAGTTTTACACCACAAAATCCAGACACTCTTTCTCTCTTTAGGTTGTAACCGACCACCGAAGGCACCTGGCCACCTCCCCTTGTTATCCGACAGCAGCTATTATACCACCACAAAATACCCTCTCCGGCTCCCACTGCAGCTCACCCCACCTAACCGCCGCCTCTACCACCTCCCTCTCAAATTCTCGGCTCTCTCTCTCTCTCTCTCTCTCTGTCTCTCTTTCAACCCGTATAAAACCCCAAATTTCAAACATCTACAAGATACAAGTGGTCTTAGGTGGTGGAACTAGCTCAAGATCTTTACTCATATATAAACACATCCCAATAAACTAGGACGTGTGAAGGCAGCGGACCTCGGGTCTAAACTGAAATTTCTAGCAAACCAAATACTAAACTCATAAGGTTCTGTATTTAGTGGTAGATAAGGCGGAAAGACGAGTGTGTAGCTTGTAGTGGCGGAAAACAAAAGGTATATTCGGTTTATGTTCGGTTATGGATTTTTGGACAGATTGTGATATATTTAGAGTTAGGTCATGAAATTTTACAGAGTGTTAGATATATGAAAATATGAGTTCCGTGAAATTTTTGTAATTTTTGGACAAAGGATGAATATTTGGTGAATTTAATGCTCGGTTTTGGCTAAAAATGGTGAGAAATAGCTAAACATCATGAAAAATTCTGGAACAATTCAGATAAGCTTTTTATAAGATATAAAAGTCACACAAAAAATTTCAGGTCCATTGGAGAAGTCTAAGTAGGCTTTTCGGTAAAACAAGTTCTAGGGTTTTCTAGCTCGGTTTTGGTGAAAATGGCATGAAAAATGAGATTTTGGTTCTGGAAAAATTACAGGGAACTATGTGGATGGCAGGGGTCATCCCAGAAAAATTTGGGATTTTTCTAAGGTCGTTTGGTATTTTCGACATATTTGGTGTTTCAATGACGTTTAAAAATAGATAAATAAATGTTAAATATAAAAATTAATTCTGGAAATATTTTTATAAAATTCCTTACTATCAAAAAGTGATTTGTTCAAAATTTCAAGATCTGAGACTAAGCGGATATTTATTTGTGCTAAAAAGAACATAAAAACAAACTTTTAAAGCTTAAAACGCGGTAAACCGGCAAAGTTCGCCTAAGCGAGCTGACCGGTGTATAAAAACTTAAAAATGAACTATTTTCATGAAACTAAGTTAATCAAGTAAAAATAAATCATCCGAAAATAATTCGGATGATTTGGGTAATTTTACCCGATTTAGCAGTTTCCGGTATATTAAAGACGGAAACGGGCCCCGCGGCCAAACGGGGTGTCTAAACCGAGCTCTCTTTTCACCACTTTAATTAAAATATCAGTAACAACTATTTTCGGGTCGTATGTGACCAAACTCATTTTTGAAAACATAAAGACGGATAACCGTGCTAGGCACGCAAAACGAGAAAACAAACTAATGGTAGTTTTGACTAAAGAACTCTTAGTGATATCACAATCTAAGTCTCGAGAAGTGTTTCGGGGTTAACATTGTCCCCGGATCGTGTACGGTACTGGGTTAACAGTGTCCCTAGACGTACCGGTTAACACGAATTTAAGTTATATTAATAGAAATTGTGTAGTAACGACTTAGGGATCGTATTACAGATCCGGACCGGTAGCCGCGCACAGTATTACATCTTTACTCACGAAAAGGTGAGTTTCACGAGCCCCTTTTTATTGAACTGTTTTAAATATTTTCCCGGGGCGGAAAGCATGTTTTTATCAAAGTGTTTAAGTACATGCAGATCGCATGGAAATGAATGTATTTATATAATGTTTATTGTACGGGAATCGTACGGTAATGTATTAAGATGGTAATTGTCTGAGTTGCTAATATTGTAAGACCCGAAACAGTGTTCTGGGTTAACAGTGTTCCCAGAGGTTATTAAATGTATTTCTGGGTTAACAGTGTCCCCAGAGGTTATTAAATGTGTTTCTGGGTTAACAGTGTCCCCAGAGGTTATTAAATGTGTTTCTGGGTTAACAGTGTCCCCAGAGGTTATTAAATGTGTTTCTGGGTTAACAGTGTCCCCAGAGGTTATTAAATGTGTTTATGGGTTAACAGTATCCCCAGAGGTTATTAAATGTGTTTCTGGGTTAACAGTGTCCCCAGAGGTTATTAGATGTGTTTCTGGGATAACAGAGGTTTCACTTGTAGGCTCAGCATAATTACATCGCTAATTTATGATTATTATAATGATTTGTCATGGTTTATTTAAATTAGTGAAACTCACCAACTATTCGTAGTTGACCCGTTTTCTTTACATGCTTTCTAGGTACACCCAAATTGGAATGAGTGATACGTGCTTGATGATGTGTGCTATTTTGTGGAAGCTTAAGGGTCTATATTTTGTATTAAACATGTTAACGTACTATCGGTAAAACTTATGTGATAACGCCTAGACGGTAACGAAACTCGGAACAATGTAATACGTTTAAATTAATGTAGTGGTGTTTTCTTTATAAGCAATGCTGTTGATATCAGATGTGTCTGTTGCATCCCGTTTACGTTTCCGCTGCGGTTACGGGGTGTTACACTTTGTCTTTTGGATTTTGCTAAGAATGACTCTTTGGAAACAAATGGTACGTTTTGTGATTCTTGCACTAGAGCTAAATTTACTAGTTTACCTTTTCCAATAAGTTCAAAAAAAACCCAAAGTTGTTTTGAGCTTTCACATTGTGATATTTGGGGAAGGTACAGAACTCCATCACTCACAGGTGCTAGCTACTTTTTAACCATAGTTGATGACTTTAGTCGGTCTGTGTAGGTGTTCCTTTTAAAACACAAGTCAGAAGCGGGTGATTGTTTAATTGCTTTTCACAAAATGATTAATACACAATTTAATAAAATTGTCAAGAGAATTAGAAGTGACAATGGAGGTGAATTTACCTCGAACAGAATGCTCAGTTTTTACATCGAGCACGGTATTCTTCTAGAAACCACCTGCCCACATACCCCACAACAAAACAGAGTGGTGGAGCGAAAACACCGCCATCTCCTCGAAACAGCAAGGGCTTTGAAATTTGAAGCTAAGTTACCTACACTTTTTTGGGGAGAATGCATCATGACGGCAGCCTACATTATAAATCGACTCCCTTCAGAAGTTATTGAAAATAAGACCCCTTATGAGATCGTCTATGAACAAAAACCCGATTATGAAGGCTTAAAGGTTTTTGGATGTCTTGCATATTATCGTAGCACTGAAACACGGGGTGACAAGTTTGAAGAACAGGGGAAACCAGGAATATTTTTGGGTTATCCATAGGGTATAAAGGGTTACAAGATCTATGATATAAATAATGGAAAGATAATAGTGTCTAGAGATGTTAGATTTGTTGAAAACATATTTCCTTATGACTCACACATTGACTATGAGGTAGATGAGGAACAGGAAGTCTTTGAATTTCCAACATGGTATTATGATGATCAAAATCCACACGAAAATAAGGGAAATATACATGAAGAAAGCGAGCTGGAACCCGATAGCCCAAACAATGACGTGGAGGAGAATATGCATGAAGGTGATGTCGTCATACAAAATGAGGGGCCACCCCAAGTGGCAGATGCTATGGCCCAAACTGAAAAAATTGGGTAGGCCAGCGTGACCGAACCCACAACCCGAACAGAAACAGAAACAGAACAGAACAGAACATGAACAGCCCATAAGGGAAAAACGAAGTAGAACTCTTCCTGCTCGGCTCAACGATTATGTTGTGAATCTCCCATCATCCGTTGATCAAGCTTCATCGGATTCCGATCAACAATCCTCAACGGTATACCCTATTGCTAATTTTATTTCTTATGATAAATTTTATGATACACATAAAGCTTTTTTAATGGCCATCAGTTTAAATGTTGAGCCAAAAACTTTTAAGCAAGCATCTCAGAATGAAAATTGGAGAGGCAATGAAGAAAGAAATAAAGGCTCTTGAGACTAATGGCACGTGGACCCTTGAGGATTTACCGAAGGGGAAACGAGCCATAGATTCAAAGTGGGTGTACAAGTTAAAATACAAGCCAAACGGGGAGATAGAAAGATATAAAGCAAGGTTGGTGGCAAAGGGTTTTACCCAAATGGAAGGAATTGACTTTCATGACACCTTTTCCCCAGTAGAAAAACTTGTCACAGTTCGTACACTCTTGACAGTTGCAGTAAAAAGGAACTGGATAATTAATCAGTTAGATGTCAATAATGCATTTTTGCATGGTGATTTAGACGAAGAAATTTATATGAAGATCCCACAAGGTTTTGAAAAGGGGAAGGAAACTAAAGTTTGCAAACTGAAGAAATCCCTCTATAGGCTGAAACAGGCATCCAGGAATTGTATCAAAAGTTTACATCTGCTTTGCATGAGTTTGGCTTTGAACAATCTAACCCCGATCACTCACTTTTTATATTTAAAACAACAAGTATCTTTGTGGCAGCTCTTATTTATGTAGATGATGTTATCATAGTGGGTAACAACTCAAAGAAAATTGAAGAAACAAAAAGTTTTCTTGATAGAAAATTCAGTATCAAAGACCTTGGTGCTTTAAAATATTTTCTAGGAATTGAAGTAGCGCGAACAAAAAATGGCCTTGTCCTTAGTCAAAGAAAGTATGTTATGGATATTTGTGAAGATAGTGGTATGCTTGGTTGTAAACCAAGTGCCTTTCCTATGGAGCAGAATAAAAAACTTAGCAGAGATGATGAAGAAGTGTGTGTTGATGCTGGAAAGTATAAACGATTAGTTGGTCGACTTCTCTATTTACAAGCCACTAGACCCGACATTACTTATTCTGTCAACGTTCTTAGTCAGTTTGTTGCTGATCCTCGACAGAATCATATGGAAGCTGCTATGAGAGTTCTCAGATATTTGAAGTCCACTCCTGGTCAAGGTATTTTACTTCCAAATAGTGGTGGGGTTAAACTCATTGGCTATACCGATTCGGTTTGGCTTGGGTGTCAATATACAAGACGATCACGAACCGGTTATGTTTTGCTTTTAGGAGAGGCCCCTATTTCTTGGAAATCAAAAAGGCAATCCGTTGTATCCAGGTCTTCCGCTGAAGCTGAATATCGGTCTATGGCATCGACAGTCAGTGAAATTTTATGGGTTCGATGACTTTTGAAATATTTGGATGTCTCCCAGACTAGCCCGACATAATTATTTTGTAACAATCTAGCTGCTAAACATATAGCATATAATCCAGTTTTTAATGAACGCACGAAGCATGTCAAAATGGATTGCTACTTCGTTAGACAACGGGTGGAGTCGAAGGATATTGAGCCGATACACATTGATACTAAAGAACAAATTGCTGACTTGTTCACAAAAGCTCTTGGTTCTAGACAGTTGTGGTTCCTACTCAACAAGTTGGGCATTTGTGATCTGTATGCTCCAACTTGCGGGGGAGTATAGAAAATATATTAATTTGTAATGATTTCCTTATTTGTGCTTTTGGTTTTGTATTTATACCCTTTAGGTATTAATGAGAATGGATGAAGAAAAAAAAACTATCAAATTCTTTACAACTTCTTTTAAGACATGATTTCACACCATTCTTTACCAATATCACACCACACATCATGACTTCATGATCCTAGCTATTTTTGCCACTCTTTTGGTGCAATTATTTCAAACAGACACTCCATCATACCATACATTAATAATTACCAAAGACTTTCATGTCTTTCATTCCCCTTTCCTACCTTATAACCGACCCTCCTAATCAATCCCATTCCATCTCATTAATTCAAACAAACAAATCAAAAACATACTCTCCACTCATTCACTCTTTGGCTCTCGGATCTCCTCCTCCAAGATGAATACTACTCACACACACTTAACAAACCCACAATATTCCTTCTTTCAAGATCAATCCATGGATTAGGGGGACTACCGACAAGTTTTGCAAGCTTAAGGAGTGGATTTCTAGCTCAAGTTCATCTAAATTGTTTTTAACAACATTCTAGAACTAAGTGAGCCTCTAATACTTTCTAATCTGTCTTTATATTTCATAAGTTATGTTTACGCTAGAAAAATCACCCAAAGATTAGGATGCATGTTAACATGTTAAAAGATGATTAAAAACAAATATGAAAATATGTTAGATATGAGCTTTTGGAAAAACAAATGGTAAATATTGAATAAAAAGAGTTATATATGGTACATACAATGAAAAGGTTATGCAAATAATTATTAAAATGTGACAAAAGCATGATGTTATACTATCAAAACAATAAGCATGCTTATATGCATATACTTGTCAAAAGGATGATTTTAATTTACAAATATATACTTTTTTTAAATGTAGAAATATTAATCCTTACAAATTAAACGATCAAAAATGTTCGTATGGTGAGGTTATGCTATGTTAATAATGGTGTACTTGTTAACTAATTATTAAAATGTGACAAAAGCGTGATGTTATACTATCAAAACAATAAGTATGTTTATATGCATATACTTGTTGAAAGGATGATTTTAATTTACAAATATATACTTATTTTAAACGTAGAAATATTAATCCTTACAAATTAAACGATCCGAAATGTTCGTATGGTGGATCTTGAATGAAAGTATAATTATATTTTACAGAAATATCGGTCGTTATTAAATGAATAATTTCTATAAAAAAATATTTGTATATAATTTTAATATATATTTGTTACTCAATCAAACGAATGAGTTGTATCTAAATGACACCGATGCTAATAAAAAGTATATTCTTAATGCTTATAAAAGTATATAAATACTTATTCTCAAGAAGAGTATAAAAACTTATCACCAACGGGTCGTACAAAAACTAAATGAAACGTTTGGATTAGTGAAAGCAACCAACACAAATATAATAAACAAAACGTAGTTGGGTGAAAGCGACTAGCATAAACCGACTTGCGAGTCGATAACGAACTAACTAACTTTACGCGTTTAGGACGTGAGAAGGCAGCGGAACTGGGTTTAATCTATAATTACTAGCGAATCGACCACTGAACTCACGAGGTGAGTTCACGACCCCTTTTTACTGTTTTTTACCGTTTTACAACCAGGAGGGAAACATACTTGCAATATTTTATACGATATTTGAAACACAAGATGTTGATCATTATGTGAGCATAAGTTTGTAGCCCAAGGGATCGAAAGATCCGTCACTTGGGATCGAAAGATTAGTCACAACTGTTATCATTAACTATGGCTTAGCCTGGAATTATATGAGTAGTACTACTAGGGTGACCTCTCTGCTCATATCGATACACATTATCGAGTGAGGCGCATATAATTTTAAGAATTAATCATAGATGGTAGGCATACTTATGATTAATAGGTCTTGGGTTGGTTATGGGCTTATGTGTCGCATATTAACTTTGTATTCCTTGCAAGCTTACAAAGGATCATTCATGGTTTGATTTAATTATCGCACTTATCTAAGGTTTTCTTAATACCTGGTTTGCTACGGATTGGCTACGAATTATGTCCGTAGGTACAAGTCTCGTAGTTAACTTATTTGCTACGGAATGTTGTTACGAAATTAGGGTTTTGCAACGATTTAAGCCACAAAAAGAGTCGTCGCTATTTTAGCTACACTAGCTACAAATTTTGCTATCGAAATGTTTACTACGTATTTTTAGCTACGAAATGTTAGCTATGGAGTTTTGCTACGTTTTTTAGCTATGAACTTGTAGCTACAAAATTTAGCAACAATTTTTTAGGAAATTTGCTATGGTTTTTGTTACTAATTTTGCTATGAACTTTAGATACATATTTGTATGATTTTTGCTACGAAAGTAGCTATGGGAAGCCACATATTTTCGCTACGGATTTTATAAAGTTTTAGCTACAAATTTTGCTATAGATTTTGTATGGAATTTTAAAATTTTTTCCGTTTAATTTTTTTTCCACATTTTCCCTATAAACATTACATTCAAGTTTATAAAATAACATAACAAAGATATATATCCAAACCAAATAGAATAAAATATCCAAATGTAATACAAAATAAAATCTAAATCATCTGTAAAGTAATACAATAAACACTGAAATTTAGTTGACCAATATAAACCCATATATTTTAACTTAGTAAAAAGTTTTGTAGTTGGTTTCGTGACGATAACTAAAACTTTTCGTTCATTTCAGCATATAATCTCGCATGTTCTTCAATATTCCAACATAGCATTTCTCTGTACCTTTCTCGTTCCAACTCAGCTAATTTTTCCCGTTCCAACTCAGTTGCACCTGTAATTTTAATAAATTCACACATTATTCTTAATAACACAATAATGCTCAATGTTGTATAAAAATATACATAAAAAAAGGCTCTTGTACAAAAAAATTTTACTCGTTTGTAAATGATAACCAATTTCTATGTTAGCCATTTTGTTTTGTATTAAGCCTGATGTAAATTATTTATAGTGCTGCATTCTATGATCTTATCTAATCCAGTACGGCTGGTTTTCAGTATAAACTGCAAAGTAAACCGTTTGCACAGTTTGAAGTTTTACTATAAATATCATAAAGTAAAACTTAAAAACCGAGCCTTTAAAATCACTAATTGAGATTATCCAAAGTCTAAGTTTAGGGGTGGAGTTCAACACTAAAAAGTTTCCTAACTAAATTATCTTTTCAAATCACACTTCACATATTCAAACAATGGCCCAAAAGAAGACCATACTCTGTTTTTTTTTCTAAAAAAGAATGCAAACCTTATCACAATTCTCCCTAATAGAAAGGAACTACTGGTGCTCGGCTTTGATGGTGTGCCCATCAACACGACATACGGGTTGACGATGTTGTTAGCCTCATGTCGAACCAATACACGTATTTCTCTTGAATAATGTCTTTCACATCATCGGCTTCTCCCAAACCAACATCTTCAAACTCGTTACTAACCGGAAATTTATTCAGAGGTCTTGATCCTTCTTTTGCTTGTAATTGTAACCAAAATTCACAATATCCTACAAAGTAAGTAGTTTGTAAGATAACAAGAAAATAGCTTTAGTGATAAAATTCAATTATAAACAAGCTTAAAGAGATTAATCCCTTTAATACTAACTAATACTTGCACCCACTAGTTAAATAATACTTACATTCATGAAATTGGTGTTCATGGATTAACTTTTTCATGTGCTTTATTTTATGAATAAGCAAATCTATATACAAAATATCATTATGGCACATATGGTAGTTTTTGTAACTTATATCTCAAAAGTTATGGGTCCAGTTTTATGACTAGCATTTAAGTTAAGTTTCTTCTATAAATGATTCATTGATCAAATAAGGGTGTGGCAATGACTAAATTGATTTAAAAAAAAAAAACTGTTGAGCCATACTATACAGTTGAATGAACCTACTCTGGAATTAGATTCAAACCACTTGTGAACTAGTTGGCTGCAGAACCTACTAGGTGAGGTTATATTTAAACGAACCAAGCAAATGAATCTAAAGTGCGATATTTAGGCATAATTCATATTACAAATAACTTGATATTACATGAATGAACCAAATGTTACAGAGTTCGAATAAAAGCTAGTTAACAACTGAAAACTTTTTTCAACTTTCTGCATTGAAAAAGAGTATTTTTTATACATGTTATTATAAATCAAACCAAATAGTCATCAGATAAGTATGTGAGATAAAAAAAAGGATAATTATTGATTCAAACACGAGTATAGCTATACCCAGCTATTTCATTTTAACACTATTATTAACCACATTTAAAAATTGTAGTTCAAAATTAGATGTGATCTAAAAACTATAGATTAAAAAGGGATCTGGAAGCCGGATACATGATAGACCAATAACACTAAACTCATAATTGTTTTGCCTATTAGGATTAAGGAATAAGGGTAAGAAGGAACCACAAATTTATTTAAAAATCTTTACTTTTAGTTAAGCCTAATCACCAGTGTACAAACCTAAGAGCCACAAAGTTCAGTAAAACCAACAACCAACAATATAGCCAATGGGTAAAACAAAAACAAACTTACAAATCAACCGGAGGTGTGAGTAGGAATAAATTAACCAAATAAAATCATCAACTTACTAGAAAATCGAGTGGATTGAGTACTTGTAGCAGTAAACTTCGACTGAGGAGTCTGATTAGGGTTAGTGTTTCGTCAGGGCTTCAAAACGGCGCTGGTTGGGGGACGATTGAGGAGAGATAGCGAAGAGAAGAGAAACGGCGGGTTTTGGGGTCGATTAGGGTTTCGCGATTATAAGCGGGTTTTGACTTTGGGAGAAGAATGAGCGCATATTTTAATTTTGAACTTCTTTATTTGAATATTTTTCCCTCTTTGATTGAATTCTAAAGTACTAATTTTGATAGTTATATTTTATATAAAGACCTAATAAAGCTCGAACTCCTAACCAAGCCGATAGTACTTGTTCGATTTTAAATCTCAGCGGTTCGGTTTTATTTTTGATAATCAAAAGCCATCAAAATTAGACCGCAAACACCCTTAATGTATATTGCAATAACGATAAGAGAATTTGATTTTAAGTGATTAATTATTTATCATCTCAACTTGTTAAATTATACGCTATTGCAACTCATTACATATAATTTGAAAGTAGGGATCGGCAATAACCAACAGAGAACCGATGAAACCGTACAGACATTAACTGAAAGCTGTTTATCATTTTGTGAACTATTGTTTAAACAAAATTAACCGTCTAAAACCAACCCGTGCACACCCCTACATGTCTTAGTGAACCATATCATAGACCTTAATGAACCGTGTTGGGTTTTATTATGTCATATATATATATATATATATATATATTATATTTTTGAAAGTTGGTCTGTGAGGCATTATTACTGTTAATTGGAAATCAGGCTTTAGGTGTGGTAACATATGCAGTAGCTCATGTACCTTTCAGCTTTTCTGTTAACACTTTCACCTTCATTTATGCGTGGCCTTTTAAACCCACGTGTCCACTACAGCGGCCCCTCCCCTGGCCCTTGGCTGTCTTTTCAAACAGCGTCCCACTTCCATTATCGTTTTATATTTCCGCCTTCATCACCGGAAATGGCGTCGGGCGATCGAGGAAAAAAAACTGACCTCTTTGGTGTCTTTGGCGGTGTCAAGCTTTGTTCTTCCATGACTATGTGTTAGGATTTCATTGGTTCGTTCTTCGACGATGGAGGTGAGTTAGGGTTCTTTTTTATGGCTACATCGGCAAGGTATGGTTTTAATATGCTTTAATTTGATCGATTTTGTTCATGTTTTTGTTTTGACAAGGGGTAAAAGCGTGGCGGTGATTCAAACGAGGCAAACAGGTAAATGAGTAAAATAATAAGATCCTTCTTGCATTTGGTGGATGTTGCTTAAGGTTTTGTTTATACTTAATATTTGGGTTTGAAATTGTGTAATTTGTTCTTTGGTATGATTCGTTTAAGCCATGCATTTTAGTTTTCATCTTGCTAGGTGCAAAAACTAAATAACATGTAAGTTCAACTTCATATCATGTATTTAGTTTAATGGTTTGCTTGAAGTTGGTAGATCATGAAACTGTACAACCAATTTTCTAATTTATTCATCTTTCATCCTCTCCGGCTAGGGTAATATCTCTCACCGCCGTACGTATACGTCACCACCATAGCCATAGTATTTACCTCACTATACGACTGCAAAGCCGTCTACGGCAACAGCGGAAATAGTGGTGGTAAAGCGTCGTTGCCAGCGGCCATTTAAAGTTGTCTTTGGTGACGATGGTGGTCGTTGCTGGATTCCATTTTGGAATTCTAGGCGGCGGCCATGGCAGAGGCTTCCGGCGCATGGTCTATTTGTCTGTTCGATTAGCTTACTGGATGTCATGACAATTTCCATTGTAATCTATCCCTGCTTTAATTTTGGGTATGTTTTCGAACTATGATAGTTTTACACCTGAGTTCATTGCATGTATTTCTCTCAGTTTTTTATAGAGAAGGTGTTCGATGAAATGCGTGTCTGTCCGTTTATGCTTACAAATGCTATTATTGTTTTCTAAACCTCTGTTGTGAATATCTATAACCTTAGGTACGATGCACATGATGTGTTTGACGCAATGCTCTGACGATTGTGCTACGCCAGGGGCGATGATGATGACAGACTCTTAGTGTGGCAACTGTAGTGCTTGGAAACAAGTAACCATACTCGAATGTTAATCAAGGACCCGTTTCGTGTAACCTTGGACGGATCTGCCTCACTCGGATATGTCACGGATGTCTTTGCCGGTTACCATACGAGCTGAACTCCAAATTTTGCACTTCTCTAATCTCTCAATCATGTGTTTTGTAGAAATATTTAGTGTGTAGCTTTCCAATTTGTTTTAAGACTCTTATCAAGCTTCTTTTTATTTTAAGTGATGTTGATTGCTGTTATCAAATTTACATCTTTGCTCTTATCAAATTTGTAACACTTAGCTTTACAACTAGAGGTAAATTAGACCTTTAGGTTGAATGTATACTGGTGAAATGATGGGTGTTGGAATAAATGTTTTAAATGTCTTTTTTTTTGTTACGCAATTAGTTTTTGTATTCGGCTATGATTTCACAACCCCCCGCAACGCGGGGGGTCGAAATACTAGTTATATTTAAATGATATGTTATTTTGTAGTGAGTCATATCTTATGTAACCAGCTATAACATGACATACATCTTAATGGGCTATAGTACGGCTTAATATGACTTGATGAGCCATATTTGGTCATGACAGATCTCGATGGACTATTAAAGGGTTTTATTATGTCATATTGGCTTTTAAAGGGCTATTAGGTTGTAGTGCATCATATTAGATATTGCGGGAAATAACACGTCATATATGTCTTAATGGGTCGTATTGGGCCTTGATAGAATTCGATGGGCCATATCAGGCCTTAATAGATCTTAGTGGACCATGATAAGTTTTGTTATGCCATATTGGGTTTTAATAGGCTGTAGTGAGTCATATTAAATTCAATGAGTAATAACACTCATAAACACACACATACATTAATATATATGTGTACATGAACACACATACATGCATACAACCTATCTAACCAGGGAACCAGTAAAGCGTTATGTGTTCAACGACTGATCCTGTTATGAAAACAAGTTTTCTAATAATCGCGAGCCCGTTTAAGTTGTTGGAGATTTTGTTTAGTCTTTGAGTAACTTATTTTAGTTATTTTTTAAATATTTTACTTTTAGATATTGTTATGAAATTTGCTATTGAGATATTAAAATAGTTTTTACAATGTTATTTTTTATTTTGCTACAAATTTTATTTAATTGTTTTAGATATTTGATTTTTCGATTTGGCTACGGATTTTGCTACATAAATCACAAAATTAGTTTTATAATTTTATTTTTTGATTTTTCTACCAATTTTGCAACGAACTTTATTTAAAAACTCTTAACTATTTTTTTTCAGGGTTGCTATGGATTTTGCTATGAATTCTACTAAACTTTTTCTTGTGAGTTTTTAAATATCTATTTTCATGATTTGCTACAGATTTTGCTACCAAATATATGTATTATTATTTTTTTTAAAGTTTGCTACAGATTTTGCTACCAATTCTAGGAAGTTATTTTTATTATTCTTATTTTCTCTAGTTTGCTATGACTTTTGCAACGCAATTTTTTTTGCAATGGAATATGCGTAGCTAAATCATAGCAAAATGTGTCCCTAGCTACTTCGTAGCTACTTCGTAGCTACTTCGTAACAAAATTTGCGACCAATTTTTTCGTAGCAAAAAATCCATACCTAATAGCTATTTATGTAGTAGTAATTTAAATATTGTAATAATTATTATATTATTTTATTTATTATCTATCAGATCTTAAATCAATCATAATAAATTGTAAAGCACAAACCAAAGATTTTTAACTCTTAACAAATTGTAAAAATGAACATGGGTCTTGCCTTTCGAATTAAAGATTTTAAAGCAAAAACCAAATATCATACAAAAAGAGCATATAACTGAAATACCACCTAGTGATATTTATTATATAAGAAAAAAATTAAGCCAAAACACACCAAAGCAATTTACAAACACTTTCCGGTCGACTATATTATCTTTGTCGGTGTCATCGTCTTGAACCCTATAATTTGGATCGTCGATCCGGTCGCCACCTCAACACCAGAGACCGACAACGATTGGGTTTATCATCGCCCAGGTTTTACTAACCAGCCCGGAGTAACGTACCGGCTAAAATACAAGTTAATAATACTTAAAATGATGGTGTGGTTATGAAACTAAATAAAAAACAACAAGAAATCTAATAGAATGGAAAAAAGAATAACAAAATTCATTATCGACAATCAATATTATAAAACAACACGTGTGTATTTGTATCCGAGAAAGTGTCATTTTACAAGTTTTATTGTTTAATTCACATATTTTTTATTTAGTCAATTTCATAATTTGAATAATCTTCTCATTGGTATATTTGTCTGCTTTTGTTTTTGTCTAGTAGTTACTGACTACATTATTGGTTTCTCTCTCCAATCTTCAATCCACAATAATAAAAAATTATGTAGAGGTTTATAAAATAATATAAAAATGTGTGAGGTAGATCACATGAGAGAGAAAGAAAAAAGATGTCCATAATACCATTTAAGGTTAAAAAATAAGTTGATACCATTGGGTTTGCAAGGGTTTCTTCAACTCATAATAGTTTTCATTTTATATATACTCTACACACTATATATATATATATAATATAGGAGTGATGGACAAATTAAGACACTTTATTTTTAAATAATTTACAAAATATTTAACAGAAGGCACAACTATAATGTATATTAAAAGAGGGTAATATAGTCTTTCAAGTAAAATAATTCACGTACATTTAATATATTTGCAATTTTCACCTATAACTTTAGTTAAATTAAAAAACAGTTGTAAGTTTGACCCCTCATCTTTAACTATATATTAATTTTTATTTAACTTTTAACCAACTTCTCACCAATGATTTTTAAACGACCATAATTTTTTCATACGCTAAATATTTTTAAAAGAAGTTGCACTATAAAAACTAACATTTATTCTCTTTAATTTGAGTATGATATTGTTTTGTTTTTTCAACTAAAAATTATAACATGTTAAGTATGGGTGTTCGCGCTTCGGTTTTGAATGTTTTTAGTTAGATCTTTGAGTCAAACCGTTAGTAACAATTTTTGTCATTAAAAATCGAAATTAAACCGTAAAAAATTGAAATCGAAAGTTAAAGAAAAAAACCGACCATGAATCCTAACAAATGACAGGTTAAAACGGGTTTAAGGTTTCAGACCAAACAATGCATCAAATTATTGTTACGTGATTACCCGTGTTTGTGTTTGAACACCCGCTGCATCATGCGGGCACTCGTCTATTATATATATATATGTGTATATATATATATATATATGTGTGTATATATATATATATATATATATGTGTATATATATATATATATATATATATGTGTGTATATATATATATATATATATATATATATATACATACCACTTATAAATCAAACATTAAACTACCACCACTTCAAGTTTGATCAAAATAATATTAAAACGAACCCAACAATTGATTATAACATTAAAAGATATTTAAAATTCTAATCAAATAAAAAATGAGAACCCCACAAAAGTCAATTTTGTTTTATGAGAATCCAACTAAATATCTACCAACTCATCTTCATGCTATCGACCCATACTTCTGTTCTTTCCTTTACCAATGACATCACCAAATGCACAAGCTTTTCACAGTTGAATTATTATTATCCACCTTCTATTCTGATCAGTTTACCCTCATCAAAATAGTCACATTCCATTCTTTATTTGATTAAAATGAATTGCAAACAAATCATATAATCTTTCCTTTTGACCAATGACATCACCAAATACACAAGCTTTTCACAGTTGAATTATTATTATCCACCTCCCATTCTGATCAGTTTACCCTCACCAAAACAGTCACATTCCATTCTTTATTTGATCGCAAACAAATCATATAATTATAAATAAATTCTACTTCCATTTGGCCCCACCCCTATGACTCGTAAATCACCACCAACTTCTTTTAAGACATGATTTCACACCATTCTTTACCAATATCACACCACACATCATGACTTCATGATCCTAGCTACTTTTGCCACTCTTTTGGTGCAATTATTTCAAACAGACACTCCATCATACCATGCATTAATAATTACCAAAGACTTTCATGTCTTTCTTTCCCCTTTCCTACCTTATAACCGACCCTCCTAATCAATTCCATTCCATCTCATTAATTTAAACAAACAAATCAAGAACATACTCTCCACTCATTCACTCTTTGGCTCTCGGATCTCCTCCTCCAAGATGAATACTACTCACACACACTTAACAAACCCACAATATTCCTTCTTTCAAGATCAATCCATGGATTAGGGGGACTACCGACAAGTTTTGCAAGCTTAAGGAGTGGATTTCTAGCTCAAGTTCATCTAAATTGTTTTTAACAACATTCTAGAACTAAGTGAGCCTCTAATACTTTCTAATCTATCTTTATATTTCATAAGTTATGTTTACGCTAGAAAAATCACCAAAAGATTAGGATGCATGTTAACATGTTAAAAGATGATTAAAAACAAATATGAAAATATGTTAGATATGAGCTTTTGAAAAAAAATGGTAAAATATCGAATAAAAAGAGTTATATATGGTACATACAATGAAAAGGTTATGCTATGTTAATTATGGTTTACTTGTTAACTAATTATTAAAATGTGACAAAAGCATGATGTTATACTATCAAAACAATAAGCATGCTTATATGCATATACTTGTCGAAAGGATGATTTTAATTTACAAATATATACTTATTTTAAAGTAGAAATATTAATCCTTACAAATTAAACGATCAGAAATGCTAAAGTTGTGTTTTGTAACACTTATAAATAAACTGGTTTGTAAATCTTAAACTATTTAGTAATTTATTAATGTAATGCTTTGTTTTAATCAATAGTTGTGATTATCCATGAACGTTGCATGCTCGCGTTTTCGTCTTGGCGGGCTGTGACAGATTGGTATTAGAGCCATTGGTTATAGTGAACTAGGGAGTTTAGTCTATAGCCGAATGATTCATGTAAAATGTTTTCACAGCAAACGCATTTGAATACCTACATCTCCTTATACGGAATTGCTGTTAGGGATATTGCCCTGGTCATTTTCTTGAACCGTGCGTTGCTACTAAGAACTATCAAATCCTCTGTCACCACGCATTCGTGATGTGTGACGTGTTAGCCTCTGTGCCGCGCTAGCCACCTGTACTAGTGGTTAATGGGTCTCGTACATGGGGAACAAATCAAAGTGTTATTCCTACCCCTAGGAGAGTAGGAGTAATATAACGGTCGCATTATGCTGCTAAGGTGAGAGGATCAGCAGCTCCAGCAATAGGGTGTTAGAATAAATATATTTTATATATATTTATATATGGCCCTTATAATTATTTATCTTATTATTGATCATTGACCTAAATAACCTTATGTTTATAACTGGTAAATCCTTGATGGACGGAATTACCCTTACTAACATTAATAGGGTTTCCCCTTGGGTGTATATATAGAGAGCTTATTAGAGAGGTTAATAACTAATGATGAATAATAACACCATAAGAATCATCCCCTACCTCTCTCTCTCAAATCGTGTTCATCAAGAACACCTAATCTCCATCCTAACCATACACCCTAAAGGGGAACTCGATCATATTAAGAAGATGTCAATCTCAAATATCACTAGATTATCAGGTATTACATATTTCCTTGTTTCCATTATATCATCGATTATAGAAACTGATCAACATGTGGTATCAGAGCATGATGTTGATTAACCAGTTTCTTCGATGTCCATAAAAACTGGAATTAAAATAGGAAACGAGTTTTTGATTAAAACCCTTATGTTTACGGTTTTGATCATCATCATAAAACTGATTGGATCTGATGTTCGTATTACTTCTAACGAATTGTTAGGTCTGATTAAAACCTGTTCATTATAAAAACCTGATTATTTTCGAAATCTGTTTTACAAAACTTTCAGATTTCGATTCCAGTATTAAATCTGATAATATAATCGAAAACAGTTTCGTAAAATTCTTGAAACTGTTCTTGTTTTTTTTTCGAATATGTTCTTGAAGAACATCATAATTTTCGAAAACTAACCTTAATTAGGATTAACTTGGGAAAATGAAATCTGTTAAAGAGATAATATTATCTCTAAGTTTAATTTCAAAATCTTTTAAATAAAATAAAAGATATAATTTTGAAATCTTATTAAAATTAGAGATAATCTAAAACTTTAAAGAAATAATATTATCTCTAAGTTTAATTTCAAAATCTTTAATATAAAATAAAAGATATAATTTTGAAATCTTATTAAAATTAGAGATAATCTAAAACTTTAAAGAGATAATATTATCTCTAAGTTTAATTTCAAAATCTTTTAAATAAGATAAAAGATATAATTTTGAAATCTTATTAAATTTTGAGATAATCTAAAACTTTATAACAGAATCTCCCAAATCCCTTAAAATTAGGAAAAGGTTATCAGGTTGATTATTCTTTTCGAATTCTGCTAATGTTGCGAATCAAGGCATCTATTCACAACAACTGGACTCTAATCGCAACAAATGAAATGTTGCGAAATCGCATGATGTTGCGAGAATTACATATTATCTTGCGAGTAACATGTTGCGAATGTCCACTAATTATGTTGCGATCAGAACCTAGCATCACAGAATGTTGCGAAGGGACATATGTTGCGAAAAGTCACTAATGTTGCGAACCTTAAGATGTTGCGAGTATTACTTAAGATGTTGCGACGAGCTAATTTTGCAAGATGTTGCGAGTATTACCTATTGATGTTGCGATCAGCCCATAAAATCACAGGATGTTGCGAGTACTCTTAATCGCAACAATTATGTTGCGAGTGCTTTAAATCGCAACAATGCTGATTACATCACAACAACTCCATTCGCAACATCTCTCATAACAACATCATTCGCAACATCTCTCATAACAACATCATTCGCAACATCTCTTATAAAACATCAATCGTAACATTACTTATGACTGCACTGTTCGCAACATCTAAAATCCCCTAACCAAATTCGCAACATCACTTCGAAGAAATCGCAACTTTACTTATATCTTACATGTTGCGAAATGATCAGAAACCCTTATATATAACCTAACTGATTAAGGGGCCCTGCTCCGTTAAATTACTTAACTTAAATAACACTTATAGTTCACTTCTGCCCAACGGTGATGTGTAACCTAATATTGTTATTTAAGTCTAATTAAGTATGTCACTTAAAAGTGTATGTCCTAACATTATCAGACATTCGCATGACTTTAGTTTTGCTTAACTTAAACAACACTTCATGAGTTCACTTCTGCCCAATGGTGATGTGGTAGCTTAACAAAGTTGTTTTAGTCTAACTAAGCATAGTCATCTAAAAGATGAGTATCCTAAAATTGCTAGATACTCAAATGACATTAACTTTGCCTTAAATACCTTAAATGTCTCAATTCTGCCCAACGGTGATTTGTTACATTTATGTATTGCAAACTTACCTTGTGCATAACAACTTGATTGTTCCAATTCTGCCCAACGGTGATTTGTTACAATTATTTTCGCACAAGAATTTTATACTTAAATAATACATTTTCTGCCCAACGGTGATCTATTTTATTTAAGTATAATAAAATTAATTTTGGTGTTATACTTAAAATTATCACATCTTCATAATGATCCTTACATTAATGATCCTTCATTAATGATCCTAATTTCAGTTTGCCTTATTAGATTACCCATAACATAAATCACTCTAAAATTCTTCTATAAAGTTTGAATCTCAAACCTAAATCATCCACTCTTATTACAAAACCTAAGAAGAGTTTTGCTTCTAAAAGGGTCTTATAAAATTTGCCCTTTTGAGTCTTGATTATCCTTAAAGACTTGAAATTCTTACTGCTCATTCTGATAAAAGTATTACAGAAAAACACTTGAGCATAATCAGTGGAATAAATAAATATGTCTCTTATGATAATCAAGAACTCCTTACATGATTCCTATCAGGTGAGCAATTACAGATTCTAAAATTCCTAAGACTAACGTTTTTTTTTCTATGGAAATAATAGAATCAAAACAATTCCTAAGATGCATGCAAAACACTCTAATTCTAAATAAAAAGGTTAGTTGGCATTTGTGAATACATCCTAATATTTAATTCCATGACCCATAAACTGAGAGCTTATACATGGAACTTAATGAAGTCTTTTCAGTGTATTACTTTTCCACCAGTACAATTAGATGCCTTAAGAATCAACTATAACACTCAGAAGTACTAAAGGAAACTGAGTGTGTTGCTAGCAATATATGTACAGGAAAAGGAATGCCTAAAATTGAAAATCAAATGTTATTCACCTTACTACCACTAAACCTTAAAAGAGGATAGTTCTAAAGTCTTGAAACAAAATACAAGTACTGCTTCCAGCTCTAAGTTCTCAAAGGGAAAGTCTCACTGCAAAATCATGCCATTAGACTAGGCACGAGCAAAGAGACTATCCATACCTCAAGGGAACAGTTGGCTAAGAAAGGTAGTTACCAATTAATGATATTTAACTCCACTAATATTAATATCCCTATTAACACATGTTAGTTGAGTTTAGTTTTATACGTTTCCTTATCAGAAATCGATAATAATTAAGATGAGAGTCAGTGACTCATTTAATGTTAAGGTTGTAAGAAACCATAAAAGCTGTTTTGTATTAAGCTTTATGATACCTTAAACATTCTAGAGTTTACTCAGAATTTAGTATCAATACTAAAGCTACATTTTGACAGTTATAAGGTTTAAATGACCAAAACAAAGTCACTACTAACTAAAACTATCATATTATCGGTCATTATTATCTGAATAGAAACCTTATAAGATAAAACTAAGCGATGCTACAAATTTCACAACCTTTTGTTATCATAGAAATGAGAATTTAACAAAAGATAAATGAGACTTACGTACTTCATCCATTAAGACCAAAATTTTCATGAGAAATCATGACTCGGTTGACAAAGGATGAATTGCCATTAAATCTCATTCTTAGTGATTTGAAAGCATGTGTTAAATGCCCTAAATATAAACTGGATAAAGGGAGTAAGTGAGGTCCACCATAAGTTAAAATTCACGGCTATTAGTGGAGCTTAGAAGAATATCAACTTGTATCTAATCTGTTTCCTACTGGACAAGTTCTTTAAAGAAATCAATTCATATATACTTATCAGTATTCCTTCTAAATATGTCCTTAAAATTTCTTATGAAATATGGACAATAAGGAAATCAAGTCTAAACTGTATGAAAGTTTCCTATGACATGAATCGCCAAAACTTGTATGGAGTTTTAGAGGCCTAAAAGATCAGTGGGAGCACTGAGTGTCCTTATATGCAAGAGATGGGGAGAAACAACTTAATCTACCTCATGAAACATCCCTTGTATAAGACACTGCTCCATTATATCTTGTCTCCTTAACATTTAATGCTACTCCTAACAAATTTTGTTGGATACCTAAATATGGGAAAACTTAGATTTCTTACCAAGACTAATTAATATAATCCTCAATTAGAATTTATTGGTCTTCTGATGTTGACCCTAAGCATGCTGAATTCTTACATATTTCTAAGGTCAGTAGGAGCAGTAAAAGTCCTTATCATAACTTGGCTAAGTACAAGACGCGGGGGGAGAGATTGTCGCTTACTTTAACTCCGATTACACCTCTTGTACACCATACTGCACCAACTCTTACATACTTAGAAACTAATATTGCTCCTAATATACCTGAAAATATGAAACTCCTTATAAACCCAATAATCAACTCAGGAGGTCATCTAGGTCTCAAAGGCCTACTAACTTTGATGATTATGTACCCTACCTGACTAAAGATTAAATGGATTTTGGAAGGTTTAATGATCCTACCTCTTCTAATTAAACCATTAGTATCAATCACATCTAAAATAGTATAACGTTTGGATTTGGTTGAATTACCTAAAAGGTAGTCATTACTAAACTAAATCTGAATGAATAACGTTAATACACTAAAGGTATGATTGATTGATAAAGGTATACTCAAGAGGGAATAAATTATCAAAGAACCTAGTTCCTTGTCTTACAAAAGGTTACTTTGAGGATCATCACTGTTCTAGTAGCTTATAATAATTTAGAGCTACATTACATGAACATTAAAACAACTTTCCCTAACACTGGCCTACATGTTCGTAAAATAACCTGTAAGTTCTAAACTGAAGGTTAAGAACACTTAGTTTGTAAGTCAATAAAATCCATGTATGGGTTGATGCAAGAATCAATAATGAAATCATAATGCAACTCTCTTCATCAAGAACTAAGTGGATTGATTTACCTACCTCAAGATGAGTGGGAGCAACTAATGTAAACTTGTCCTTATATAGATGACATTCTTTTGACAAGTATATGTTACATGAGTCAAAGTATTGTTAACGCATATCTTGACCTAATCAATCTCGGAGATACCTCTTATTTAATAGTTATCAAAATACACCGAGATAGACTCATTAGTTTTATATGTTTTACATGAAACGGGTCCTTACACTTGTAACATACAATATTGCTCTCCTTTAGAGGCTAATAGGATAAATGAGATTATTTCCTTATGCATCATTAATTAGATGCCTTAAGAAGGTTCAAATCTATACTCGTTTAGATATTGGTCACATTGCTAAACACTAGACTAATTATTTCTATTGTGAAGCATCTGATAAAATATCACAATATCTCTAAGAAACGAGACACAATAATTTAAAGAAGAAGAAGTGAGAACTAAAAACGGTTGACTACTAATATTCTAACTTTGTCAACTTCTGGGTATATCCTTATGTCAGTAGACATTACTATCTCATGAAGGAGTCCTAACTAACTGATAACAACGACCTAAGTTATAATGACATAATATGTTGCTGATCATAACGCAACGTGTCACTAAATGTTGTTGGAAAACTTTATCAGTTGACTCATAATTTATTAACTTCATATAAATCCAATATTGAAGACTTATTGTGATAAAGTCAGCTACCCTTATTTCTTGAACAGTAACAGTTCAAGCGGAGCTGCATTAGAATTCGATACAAGTCTAAATTATTGTTCGCTTATGACTTAAGAACAAATAGAGGAAACTAAACTTTTGTATCGAATGCATTCATGATATGCTTATGGATCCACTAATTAAAGGTCTGTCACCCATAAGTCTCCTAAATGGCCAATAATAGAGACGGGTTTTACCAATGACCAAGCGCAACTGCGTATCGTACTATGAATGATTAATTATTAATTTTTCCTCATACGTTGAAAATTTGTTTGTCTCTAAATACGTTCATGCATGCCTAAAGACGTATAGACACTAATTATACAAATCAACGGTAAGGCTTATTTGTCAATTTGATCCTAAAGTTAGGTTTTAAATTTGAGTTGTAGTATGATTAATGGGGTCCTGCGTCGAATATTGATTCAACGACTGTATTTCTCTGCTGCAATTTGGGTTTAGAACTAAAATGAGTATTAACCTCTGATCAGACTAATCTAATGCTCATAATAAATAATTACTAGGCCAAGTGGGAGAATGTTAGAATAAATATATTTTATATATATTTATATATGGCCCTTATAATTATTTATCTTATTATTGATCATTGACCTAAATAACCTTATGTTTATAACTGGTAAATCCTTGATGGACGGAATTACCCTTACTAACATTAATAGGGTTTCCCCTTGGGTGTATATATAGAGAGCTTATTAGAGAGGTTAATAACTAATGATGAATAATAACACCATAAGAATCATCCCCTACCTCTCTCTCTCAAATCGTGTTCATCAAGAACACCTAATCTCCATCCTAACCATACACCCTAAAGGGGAACTCGATCAGATTAAGAAGATGTCAATCTCAAATATCACTGGATTATCAGGTATTACATATTTCCTTGTTTCCATTATATCATCGATTATAGAAACTGATCAACATAGGGATATTATATAAATTAGGCAATACCGAGAAGTTGAGATGGTCAAGGTGGATATCTCACTAAACTACAATTCTAGGCTGGCTTTTGGGTACATAATTGTATGATGCATTTGTACTACATACTGATGTGTATCACCCAAGTGGGCTACGGGCCAAATTATATCGCAACACATGAAACCCAAGAATGAAATCTAGTGTGGACCCAATAAAATAAAAGGTTACTTCTTCAATACAAGGATTGAATCATCCATGCAAATTCTTAAACACGAGGACACATCAAGATTAGCTATCTCGTTCATCTTATCTTTTACAAATCCCGTCGAATCACTGATTATTGACTAAGTATTTATTATCCTTAGGTGCAACTCATCTCTAGTACGACTCAATGGACACTTCAATTATCTTAATCGGAAGCTTGAAACTAGACGAAGCTCAGAACACTATGTAAAGCAGATTATCATTACGGGTGCACATGTAATTATAATATGCAGTGCATGGGAAGCCCAGTGAACTCTACGACTCAAGAAAACGTTTATAAAAATCTAAACTCACAAGTTTGTTACCTGATTTGCATCTCCAATTAATGAACGCCTGGTAGGGTAACCATGACAACACCTACAATACATCGATCTACCATCGCGTACTTGAAATGTCTAACATTTCACCCCATTATCTTAATATGTCAAAACATGGCACCCTCTTCAACAAGACTGGCCAGGTACTCTATTAAGATCATCGTTGGTTGTAAGGTCTCTGTAGACTGTTCCCAAGCAAATTCCAAAATGGCCATGATGAACTACATCACTTCATTGTGGTAACAACTATTGAATTCATTTCCAAACTCATAACATTACTCTTGATGGATAACAATGTAGACCGTTGAAGAGGAACATGAGTAACATACGGAATCAGGAAGATTAGGATCACTAGACAATGAGTACATTCCACGATAAAATTAGTGCGCCATGGAAGCATGTTGCATTTTTGGAGTTTATGACACGCTCCGTTGATGATTGCAAGTGTTGCGATGAATTCTCACTATTTCTTTGCTAGACTTACTGTGGCCAGGTTGTGCCCATGAGATGAATTTTAGTTATAAACTTGGTAGATGAGGTTGTATACTTCATCCCTTGGTAATCCTTTATGCAAAACCACGTAACAAGTTGTTTCATCTAGAAATATTATGTGGGGATTGGTTGTTTACATTGTATGTTCACATGGTGAGAAATATGGTATATATTATCTTATTTCTTTTATTCGATGTAGAAATAAAACATGGCACCGAGACAAAAAAGCACCAGCAACAATCCAGGTGGCACAAACCCGATAACCATAACCGCCATTTCACAGATGATCTCTAAACAGATTACTGCTGCTTTTACACAGTACCATGCAAATCGTGCTGGTAAACTAGAGGTAATGATGCCAGAGGGAGTGGAACTGGAAGAAACAACAACTGATATGGAATTTCAACTGAAACAAATAATGGCCAGAAGGGTTTCACATATAAGACATTTTTAAGCTGCAATCCCAAAAGTTTCAATGGTACCAAAGGAGCAATCGACATCGTTCGTTGGATTGAAAAGATGGAAATAGTGCTAGATACTAGCAACTGCACTAATGATCACAAGGTTATGTATGCTGCATGTGCACTAGTTGATGAGGCCTTAGTTTGTGGAATTCCCAATTCCAAATATTGGGAAGGGAAGGAGCATATAAGCTTACTTGGGATGAACTTAAGGGAATGATGATGGAAGAATATTGTCCCCAAAACGAGCTATCTTTTGAGGCTGAGTTGTGGGACTTAGTGATGGTTGATGTTGAGATAGTTGCATATACAACCAAATTCAATAAACTTGCTTGACTTGGACCCCACCTCGTCACCCCTAAGTATAAACTCATTGAAAAGTATGTTTGTGGACTCTCGCCCAGACTCGTAACATGGTAACTGCATCAAAGCCTTCCACAATCAAGGATGCTGATGTGGTCTAAATTATACATATTATTATATAAATATTCCTTACTTTTTGATACTTTTGAGCCAAGTTTTTATTGAATATTATTAATATTTGGTTCACATGTGAGTTTAATGGTTTCTAGATATAATGAGCTAAAATGAAGCACTTTTACTAAACTTGAAACCGACGGACGAGTCGAGCATATAATATATTATAGTAATTACTATAATAATTATATAAAGTATTATAAAGAAAAAAAGAAAAGAAAAAAAAAGAGAACAACTAGTATTATTATTTTTATTATTATTATTATTATTATTAATTGTGATACTGAATTAACACAGCATCAATCGAGAGAAAAAAATGATGGTTAAAAGTCATGGCCATGGCCCATGGGCCCCACCAAAGAAGAAACTAGGGTAGAGGATAGAAAGGAACAAGCCGTCAATCACATTATTATATATTTCGACGGATAGAAGCAAAGCAGAAGAGGTTGATTGGAAGAGGAGTCCATAGCAGCCGCCATACAGTTTGTTATCTTGAGAGCCACTTTATATTTTTTTTTGGGAATTCGTGGAAGACTACTGCCATAATTATTATTATTCTCACGGAAGCCAAGAAAAAGAAGTCAAATAAGAGACACAAGGCAGCCACAAGTCAGTTTCTTGAAAAAGAAGTCAAATAAGAGACACAAGGCAGCCACAAGTCAGTTTCTTTGGAGGGGTTTTGGTTCACACCGACTCATTTGAATACGGTTCACTTGATTTAATTTCATTATTTTTATTATGAACTTGGGTGTTAAACTTAATTATTTTATTTTTGTTCTGAACACGACTATTGGCTAAAACCTTTTAGTTGCCTAGACTTTGAATATATTTGTGGACTTTTGGTTTGCTTGTCGGTATTGGGTTATTGGTGTTGGACTAATATTATTATAATAGACTTTTTGATTTTTTAAGATGAACATGCATGCTTAATATTAATTTACTTTTATTCAATTGTTCCATATGTGTCTTTGTGAAAGTCTTTCATGTGTAGACGCGTATTAGGTTACCTACTGTGTGTTAGTAACTAGTTTATGGTTTATAGTCGACATAATCCATAGGAACTATTGTTTGAGGGTTTAGAGATTTTAAATGTTCTACCTATCTTGAGACTGAGAGGTAATAGATAGTTGGGGTTGTCTTAGTCATTAGGTGGTTTGGGTATAGATTACATGAGAGTGGATTTTCCCCTTATTGTCTTTTGGTTTTTGCTATC